>NC_058134.1:128034468-128086311 GCF_016433145.1 Gracilinanus agilis
CCTTCCTTCCTTCCTTCCTTCCTTCCCTTCCTTCCCTTCCTTCCCTTCCTTCCTTCCTCTCTCCCTCCCTCCCTCCCTCCCTCCCTCCTTTCCTCCCACAAGGGTTACACTTGGTATAGGTATGCAGAATTTAGTGGATTTTTTTTTCTTTCCCTAGGATTGAAGAAGCATAGTTCTAAATTTCTTTACAGAAGAGCTATATCAATCATAATTATACCAAGTGTATTAATAGTTCTGTTTTTCCCAAAGTTCCTCTAATATTTGTCATTTTCTTTTTTTTATCATCTTTGTCCATGTGATGGGTATGAAGTAGGAACCTCAGAGTTGCTTTACTTTATGTTTCCATTGTTACTTGTCATTACGAAGTATTTTTTCATATGGTTGTTGGTAGTTTGGATATCCTCCTTTGAATACCAAGATAAACTCTTTTCAAAGTGTCAAACATTGCAGGACATCTTAAGGGATTTTTAAAAGATTGTAACAATAGTAAATGTCAGGTTAGCCTTTAGTTACCAGTTTCTCTTGATAATCTAGGACTCAGGAAAATTTACATACTTTGTGTGCCAGATTTACTTTGTGGTTCTGAGAAATACCAAAGTAACTATCGTTGCCTTTCTAAATGATATAGTAATCATACATGTAACACTAACCCCCATCACTTTTATTGGAGTCCTATGGGCTTATCAAAACTCAAGTTGGATATTTGTTTTATTGGTGCTAGGAAACCTAAGGAAAACTAAATATTTCATGGAGATTGCTTATTAGGGTAAATATACTAGAAATTCCTGGTAACCAAGACTAGACAAAAATTACAGAATGTTGGGAACTGAACCATAGTATATCATATGGAAAAGTACCAGCTAGAAGTAGGAAGGATCTACAACTTGAATTATTATATTTGGACTTTAAGAGTGGAAAGACTCATGATTTGGGGGAACTTCTATAGAAGTAAGGATGCAGTTATGCACAGCAGTATATCATATTGTAATTTTTTTTAAGTGCCAAATTTGGACTTAGGAGTGCTGTGTTTTCAAATCTCATCTTTAGCTAGCTGTGTGATTATGGTCAAGGCAATCTCTTTGAGTTTGTTTTCTTATCTTAAAAGTAGGTAACAAAAATTATATAACCTACCTCATAGGGCTAGTGTATAGCTCAAATGAAATCGTGCATGTGTGTCTCTGTATATGTATCTTTTAATTATATCCCTAGCACTTAACACAGTACTTGACACATAGTAGGCACCAAATAAATGTTTATTGGATTGGATTGGAGTTTTCAAAACCTTAAAGTAGTGTATAAACATAAAAGTGTTTTTATTTATTTTATACTTGTTTAAACTATCTAAATTAGAACCTCTTCTCTAAAAGCATATATAGATAAAGATAGATAGTTCTCTGTACAACTTAGCTGTTTTTCTTCTTTCCCCTTTTTTCTCAGATTCAGCAATATAAAAATGAAATTCAAGGGGTTACTACTGTCGGATTTTCATCTCTTACATTTGAGGGGACTTTGGGGACTCCAGTAATTCCTCGTACTTCAAGCAAAATATACACCTTCACAACAGATGACCAGAAAACAGTAGAAGCATTGCGTATTTGGGCAGCTAATCATATTTCTTCCTCAGGGGCTTTAATAAAATTATCTGATATTAAAGCAATGCAGTATTTTGACTTGACTTGTCAACTTGTAGGGAAAGCAGAAGTAGATGGATCTTCAGTTCTTCTAAAGGTAAGTGTCAAAAGTTATAAATAGTAGTGATTATTACTAGTCTGGAATAGGTTCCTAATTTTTCAGAGCTTATTTTGTTCCTGGTGAAATATACTTACTTACTATTTTTATCAGATTTTTAAAGTAACTATAGAAACTTTTAAAAAATCAAACTTTAATTCAGATAAATCCATATAGAATGAATGTGAAACTCTAACCATGATAGTATTAGTCTTGCACTTTTGTGTTAATTGTAAAAATGGTATTATTCATTACTTGAATTAAAGTATATTTTCTAAGCATACTGTGTCCTTAAGGTTTTCTTTTTCTTTTGGTGATCATATTTTCATAGTGCTAGTAAGAGGGAGTAGACCAGCGATGTTACTGATTTACTACCAGATGAGGAAACTTTCTAACTATAAGTCAGCATCTTCTTTGTGATTTATAGTCTCAGAGTTGCCTAGTACAGAGTGAGTCACAAAGCTAGTAAGTGTCAAGGTTGGGACTTAAAAAGCTCTTTTATTCACTATACCACTTTTATCTCTGGTCATTCAGTGACTAGCAATTTTATAATAAAATATTAAAAACTTTATTAATTGATTTTCAGAAATTATCATTTATAACAAAGATTTGTGATGGCTTCATGAACTTTTAAAAGATACTTCATGCCTAAGACTGACTTTTTATAAACTATGATTGGTGGTGTTATGTTGGTATTGTGATGTTATTCTGTTATGTCTTTAATGATTTAGCTAGTAATTTATAAATTTGTTATTTATTGATCCAAAGAAAATGGATTGTTCTTGAGCAAATATTTTGATATCTGTCAGAATTGCAAACAACTAATATGTGCTCTGATTTTTATTTAACAAAAGTTTCCATACTTTAGGAATTTTATACCTGGCCCTTAAATATCATTTTGTTATTTTTTATGTTCTTGATGTGTTTGTCAGTGAAATATTCACCAAAACTATTGGTCCAAGTGAAGGGAGAAAATTCAGCAAATTCATTTTGAGAGAGGTTTGTTAAATATGTATTCCATATAAAACACTAGGAAAGATGAGGTAGCATGGTATAATAGAAAGAGCATTGGATTTGGAGGGAGAGAGTCTAGGGTCAGTCTTTGGCTGTGCCCTCTATTACCTTTGTGACCTTGGACAAGACATCTCATTTCTCTTCACTTCATTTTGCTCATTTTTAAAATGAGAGGATTGGATTAGATTACTTCAAAAGTACCTTCCAGTCTAAATCTATGATTTAACAAATTTTGAATAAGATACAGTCCCTTCCCCTAAAAGTTCTTTATATTTTGGTGTGGGGGTGCATGGGAGGGGGATATATATACTTAAAATATACTTAAAATGTCTTCAGCATTTGAATAAATATAGGCAGCTAGGTGGTACATTGAATAAAGCACTGAGCCTGGGAGACCCAAGTTCATATTTGACATCAGACAAGTGTAATCTTGGACTAGTAACTTAGCTGCTTTGTGCCTCGGTTTCCTCAATTGTAAAATGAAGATCAAAATACTACCTACCTCCTCCCTGGGTTGTTTCAAGGATCAAACAAGTTAATATTTGTAAATCACTCCTCATAATTACCTCACTTATAATAGGAACCTAATAAATGCTGAATGGAAAAGAAAGATACAAATTATGAAAGTCTTTGAATGCCAAACAGAGAATTTTGTCTTTGATCCTCTAGGGGGCAAGGAGTCACTGGAATTAATTGTATGTAGTAGAGTATGTGTGACATGATCTGACCTATACCTTAGGAACATCACTGGAATGGGGAGACACTTGTGGCAGGCAGACCAACTAGCAATATACTAAATTGTATATTTTACCTCAAATACTCCATAAATTAGAGTTTTTGTGGCAAACCAGATGTGGTCTGACCAAGGCAATGCACAGGGGAACTTTTACTCTACTATCTCCCATTCCCATTCTAGATACCTTGTTTTTCTTAATGTACTCAAAAGATCACATTAATTTTCTTGGCTGTTGTCACACCATCGATACCTTCGGGTTTTAGATGTCTAAAATCCATAAGTCTATACTTCTCAGCATAAGATTTTACATTTATTCCAATTAAATTTCACTTTGTTTTTTTTTTTTTTTTTTTTTTTTAAAAACCCTTACCTTCCATCTTAGAATTAGAACTGTGTATTTACGGTGTGTCGGTTCCAAGACAGAAGAGCAGTAAGGCAATGGGGGTTAAGTGACTTGCCAGGGTCACACCACTAGATGTCTGAGTCTAGAGTTGAACCTAGGACCTCTGTTTCTAGGCCTGATAAATTTCACTTTATTAATTTTCACCCAACACTTTAGAAACACAACTATCAAAATAATCTTTATAAAGCACATATTTAGCCATTTACCTCACCTGTTCAAACCTGTTCTTCAGCTTTGCTTTTAACTCTTAAACCATTTCGTTCTAATCCAATTTACCAGCCATGTTTCATATATTTCATTCATTCTAAATTTCAAATTTACCAGGCTACTAGCTATTCCATAAACTCATATTTTGACATACTGCCCCCTATACATGCTCCTTTTCATAAGCTCTCTCCAATGCCTAGATTATACTTATTCCTTTCCCCTATCTCTTAGTATTCTTGGCTTCCTTCAAGTTCAATATAGGCATTATCTTTTTTGAAAAGGAAATCTATTCTAGATATTTCCAGGTGTTAGTATTCTCTCCATCATCAGATTATCTTGCATTTATCTAACTTTTTTTGTATCCCTTTGTAAGGTTAAAATAGGGGTTTTGACAAAATAAGAAAGCAGCTTTTAATAACTGAAGTTTTAATGAGAATAGAGTTGTAAAGTAATATTATCCCTTTAAGCCAGAGAAAAGAAAACTTCTAGCAACTTTTAACAATTAACAATTTAGTTTAATTAAAATACAGATAGTAAAGAATTAGTAAAATGAATATCATAAAGGAGGGAAATATAGGAAAGAGGTAGAAAAAGAAATTTCCTAATACCAAAACTGCCTATAACTACCACTAATAACAACCACCCCACAAAGTTCCAACCCAATCTAGTCCAATCAAAACCAACCCAATCATTGTTTAATCCAACCCCAATTAGGTCTGTCAACAAAGACCAGCCACCTTCCAAAAAGTTCAAGGAAGGGAAAAAAACCTAATAACCCAAACCAAAAAGCCCCAAATACAAAAGGCAAAAGGCCTCTTTAAGGGCTAAAGCCAAAAGCCCTCTCAGTAAGCTCAGGCATGCCTTTATATTCCAGCCACTAAACACCAACCACCAACTAATCACCAATGCACACCACCAGCAACCAACCCCCAATGACCAACTCATACCTAGCAGCCAACTACCCCACAACTGTGAGCCCTAACTGTTAGCAACTGATAGGCTGACCAACACTTGACCCCTTTTATAATTTATTCCTATCTCACTTCCTGTCTTTGGTTCCTCCTTCCTGTCTCTATGGTTTCTACTTCCTGTCACTGTGGGCTGGTTAATCTCTATACATCTCTATGGTAAGAGGACCTTCAGGTCCCCATTAAATTAGATAAAGGAATCAAGAATTCCCTTTTACACCTTTATTATGATGTAAACTCCTTATGCACAGGAATTCCTTCATTTTTGTTTTCATCCCTAGGATTTGACATAGTGCCTAGAACATTGTATATGCCTACTTAAAGCTTGTAGAGTTAAGCCATGATTAATCTCTTTACTAAGACCCCTACTTTTAACCATTGTCAAACTTTTGTGATTCAGAGTTATATTTTAGAAATTTTAATCACCCAGATACTATAGAACTGTAAAATGTCTTTTTAATTTAAACTTTGTGTATAATTTCATTGGACTTTGTTTTTCCCACATTATAGGTATGGGACGGCACAAAACCTCCATTTCCATCCTGGAAGGTCTTATTTGAAGATAGTTCTTTTGAAGGAGATGTGGGTCGTGTTACTCAATTGCAGAATCTCACAATAGACATCCTGGTTTATGATAACCATGTCGCATTCGCCAAATCGCTAAAGGTGAGGTAGAATACAAACAAGCTTAACAAATTAAAAAAATAAATTTTTGTACTATTTATATTGAAAACTTAATTTCAAATCCACAAATGATCATTTGCAGATCTCATTTGTATTTTGTCCATGCCTTAGCATTATTTTGTACCGTGCAATTATTTTAAAGTATTTAGTAAAAAACCAGAATATATGGAGATGCCTTGGAAGAAAAGCTTCTAATTAAATATTTTTTTCATAAATGGGATAAACAAATTGCAAAGTAATTTCTCTAGCATATTTCCTTTAAATGACATAGAAGGTTATTATTTCTTATTCCTTTAAAATCTTTTTGTCTAAAATACTACGTTAACGTTGAGCTTTGTTATTTGGTTTGGTATTATTGTTCACAACTTTATATTTCTCAGTCAAAATTGTTGTTTACTGTTAGGTAGGTAAGGAAAATAGTAAATCATCTGATATTCTCCTAAACAACAAGAATTGCTTTTAAGTTGTCATGAGGCTATGTTTTTGTTTTCATTTTTATAATAGTTTTTTGGAAGTATATTCGTCCACTGTGAAATAAAAATGTTTTATTTGAATTTACTAAAACAAATAAGATATGATTCTATGTGTTTTTAATATATAAATATGTATACTTTTCTATTCAAATAGAAAGAATTGTTAGCTTCTCTAACTATGCTAAACTGATGTGGTAGAAATAAACTAGAGCTAATGATAGGAAGAATAGATCTTCTTTCCCTTTTACTGTTCATGTGTTGTATATGCCAGTGCCAGATCAGATACATTTAGATACAAATTTCAATTTTTGGTGTGCTTGATGACTTTCTCCTGTTCAGTTTTGACTCCTTGTTCATTAGATACAGTTTTCTAAATTTTTTTTAGTGGGGGGAAGATTGTGTCATACATATTACATTAATATCAATGAAAATCAGATTTTATATTTTTCTTACAACAGTTAACATCTTCTAAATTTATTTTATTTCATTCCTTTTACCTCATTCTCTTTAACTTCATTGCCTTTCTGTTTCCTTACTTGTAATTTGAGATTTGACTAGATGATCCTTCTGGTCCTAAAATTTTGGATTATGTTTCTATAACCATATCTCCTTAGCATGCCTCCTCTTCATCTTTTTTATCTTTTTTATATGATCTTTTACATATTTGTATCTAGCTCAACACATAGCAGAGCACTTTGCATGTAGTAAGGATTTAGTAAAGAATGTAGAATGAGAAAATGTGGTATCTTTTTTTCCTGTTCTTTTCCTTCCATTTGTTTCTTCCTGCCTTGCCTTTTGTCTTTTTTTTAAGGTTTAACCACAAGAAAATGACATAAGCAAATAGAATTAGTTTAATGTGTGTCATTTTGTTTCTGTCTTTCCAAAAAGATCCTAATAGTACAATGTTAAATGAAAAAGATTCCTCATATAATCTATTAAGCTTTGTAATTTTACTGAGTACAGAATGATTTCAACATTGAAATGGGGATAGGCTCCATCTTTTTTGCTTTTTGGAGCAAAAAGGTATATATTCTTTTATATATTTAACGATGTCCAAAGTTCTACTAAAACATTAACTTCCTATTTGTATTTAACAAAATTTTTCTTTCTGCCAAAACACTTCAGTATATAGAAATAATGTTAAAATCTTGATTGCAAGGTAGGAAAATAGAATGTTCATTTTTATTGTTCCTAGTTCATTGTCAGTGGGAATGTCTCCAGTTGAGTGTCTCAGGGAATTTCTGTTTGGCAATATGTTGTTTAACATTTTTATCAGTGACTTAGATAAAGGCATAGATAACAAACTTATCAGATTTGTAGATGACAGAATTTGAAGCAGATAGATAGTTCATGACAAATTTAAGATTCAAAAGGTCCTTGATAGTCTAGAATACCTCTTTCATAAAGTGGAGAAAATAATGTTAGTGGTTGTACTAGAAAAGATCTGAGTGGACTACATATTTATCTCCTAATGCAAATTAACAGTGTGATATGGTAGTCAAAAGAGCTAATGCAGTTTGGGACTCCATCAAAGAAGGTATAGTTTCGAAGACTTAAGAGGCAACATTCCTTCTATTCTCTATTCTGGTCATATAACATATCAGACATTGTGTTCAGTTTGATGAGCCACAATATAGAAATGGTATTAATAAACTGAAGAGTATCCAGAGGATGACAACCAGAATGGCGACGGATCATTTGAAGGAACTGGAAGAGAGAAAACTCAGGGTGTATATGAGAGCATCACTAGTCTTGCACTTTGAGTTATTATTAATAACTTAATAGTGTTAATGACACAAAGAGAAGTGCTGCTCTGACATGAATACAGCTTCTTATAAATGAAAATTCTGGATAAAGACTGATATTGGAGGTGATATTTTGTGCAAAACAATTTAATGACTCGTACAAAGGTGTCTCAGAGTGAGAATGAGAATGACAGGGCAAACTGATGCAAGATTTTACAGTGCTTGGGAAAATGGCACAGACTTAGTATGAAATTAAATTTTTTTTTGTTTCATGTATTTTTCTGTCTTTATTTTTTTTCTATTGCCAGTCACTATACCTGAATTCCTGTTTGTTCATTTCAAGTAAAAAAGGCCTTAGTATTTTGGCCATACATCAAATTGCATCTTACCACCTGGTCAGTGAATTGTCCATTCACAGAATATTTTATATAATCTTTTGGTCTTTGACTTTTTTCTCAACAGTTTACCTCATTAATAAATGTTTAAGGTTTGCTAATTTGTATCTAAATTTGGGGTGGCACATAGGGGTTTTACTTCCAGGTCTAATGTTTTTATAGTACCTTCAATACTATCTCGATGTTGTTCTAATTAATGTGTTTTTTTTCTGTAGTTATATTAGCATTATATATGTGTAAACATATTGTATATCATTTCAATATTATACCTTAGGCATTTTCTACTGTGGAAGTTAGGTATTTGGTTTGATTGTAAAGTATAATAATTTATATAGTAATAGTTTGCATTAGCATTGCACTTATTGCTTTAAAAGTGTCTAGATGTCATTATTATCTTAAATAATGGAGTATATTATTTTATAGTAATTCTTAGAATTATTTCATTGTATCTGAGATTTCAACTACATAACTCATATCTTGCCACAAATCAACAGAGGTGCAGCTGTATAACCTTTGAAAATTTTTGTTTAAGTGGGAAGGTAAGGATATATATAAATATTTTAAACCCTTACCTTCTGTCTTGGAATCATTACTGTGTATTGGTTCTACGGCAGAAGAGTGGTAAGGGCTAGGCAATGGGGCTTAAGTGACTTGTCCAGGGTCACACAACTAGGAAGTGTCTGAGGTCAGATTTGGACCCAGGACCTCCTGAGATATTATTTTTTAGTTGTGATACTTTCTCTCCCTCTACCCCATACCCTGATAATAGAGTTCAGAATTTTTCCATATCTTTATTGTCTTCCCTTTTTTTGATACTTTGTGAATTGATCCCTCAAATAAATTGTACTTATTCCAAGATAAGACATTCTCTGGTATGTATGTGTATATATGATACATTAAGATATACTTTGTCCATATCAACCTTGTAAGGTATAGAGTACAAGTATTCTCATTTTACAGAAAATGAAACTGAAATCCAAAGCAGTTAATTAAATTTATAGGAAAATAGGCCAGTTTTTGACCCATTTTATAGGAGAAAAAACTGAGGCTCAGGGAAATCAAGTCATTTACCTGCTGAAGATACACAAGGAGCATCAGAGACAGGCCTTTGAATCTAAATCTTGTAATCTTTCCACTATATCACTAGCAGGTACCAGATTGATAATTTGAATTTAAATAATTTCTGACTCTAATTTCAATATTATTTCTGCCTCTACTATTTGAAAACTTACTATTCTAGGCTTTTGATAAATGTGGCTTTATCAGTTTGATGGTTTTTCATTCTTCCTCTCCCATGTTTATGGAATTATTCTTTAGTAAGGCTGTTTTATAGTTCTGTGGGGGACAAAAAATTCAACATCACCTTATAATTGATCTCATGAACTGCTTCCAAATTAGCTTGGTATCTGGAGAACTGGGACAATGTTTGCCCCTATTGTCTCCTGACTTAGTTTTTTTTTCTTCTTTTTTTCCATATTAGTTGAACTTTCTGAACTTGAACTCCAATGTCATATACTTCTAGAATCAACGGGTACCTTCATAACATAATCATGTATCAGAATAACACTTTAATGTTAGTTATTTGTTTTTAAAAGAATTCTTTTCTCTTTAAGAAGTATTTACTAGAATTTTAGATACAAAAAGACATTACAAATCACCCTATCTAACCCGCGATGATTTATTAAAATTTATTTTCTTTTAACTGATGAATATACCTGTTGTATAAAGTGAGGTACAATTAGTCAAATACCCCATCGTATGGGTATATAAAATCTTTGTATTCTCTGACATTTTTCCATATATTGTATTTTATTTTGCTATTGCTAAAAGATATTTAACTTATTTTGCCAGAATTTTTGTTTTCATTTAGATTACACATCTAAAAGACAGTAGAGGAAGATGCTATTTAAATTTTATGCAGATTTTTGGTGAATAAATTAGAAACATTGTACATTTCTTTAATGCTTTTTGAAAATAAAAACTCATGATTTTTTCTGATTCATTTTTCTTAAATATTTCCTATCTACTATTTTTTTCTGATAGTGTTTCTCCATTTAAAATTTAAAATATTTGGAATCTTCTCACTATACTAATTTGCTGTTTTACTTACTCTATTATAGTGTTACATATGTTGTTTTACTAGGCCTTTTTTTAAAAATTTGAATTAAAAATGCAATACTGCCACCAGAAGGAATTTATGAATATGACAACTTGTTATTCCTACTACACGACTTATATTGTGATGTCATTGTGAAAAATCTTAATGTATCTTTGCTAGTGATGATTCTTAGTTACTCTGTTTACTGAATATTTTAAATTGAGTGTAATTGAAGTGAAAGGCAGTGTGGTCTGAAGTTGGCAAAATGTGGGTTTAGTTTCTACCTTTGCCATATTGTAGGTGTTGTGACCACAGGCAGTCACCTCCCCTTCTCTTTTTCTAAGTCAATAAATTACATTTTGCATTTGATCTTAACCAAAAGGCTGAGAAGTGATTGAGTTTGAATTTGAATAGGTGGAAAGAGCCTCTACAAATCAAAGTCTCCAACCTGATGAAATCATAGATCCAAACAAACAAACAAAAGAACCAAACAAACAGTATGAAAATTCCATTTGAAATAGAGATTAAAAATACTTCATGGTTTCTATGAGAAGTATCAGAGTTTAGTTAATAGATTGCAGGTCTCAAAGCCAGGAAGACCTTACCTCTGAGATATATAGGATAAATGACCTGAGGAAAGTATCTTAACTTCTTAGCTTTCTAGGCAGCTTTGTAGGATTTTCTTAAGTACAGAAAATGTGTTCACTGGCCTTGGTAGAGGGAATTTTAAAAATGTTATTTGTGTTATTTTTGAGGAAGCAATGAGATGCAGAAATTAAAAAACAAAACAAAACATTAGATTTGGAGTCTGAGGACCTTGTTTTTTGAATCTTGGTTCTGTTACCCATGTGATCTTGAGCAAATCACTTAACTTCTTGTGGCCTTTGTTTTATCATGTGTAAAATAAGGATCTTGGAAATGACTACAAATAGTAGTCAACTAAATACATATAATTTTTAAAGCCTTTGTAGTAAATAAGCTTTCTAAAAGAGTAGAAAAAGCAGGCTAAGTAAGTGGAGAAACTTAAGTAATACTCATTAAGAAAATGAAAATTGAATGGTGAATGAATGAACAAATCATTTATTCTGCTCTTGTTATGTACAAAAAACTGTATTAAACACTAGGATACAAATAGAAAAGGAAGATGGCCTCTGCTTTTAAGGATCTCACATTCTAATGGATATGGAATGTTTTAGCTATAAGTCAGATGGGGAGGTTCCATGGTAATCTCTTTGACCAGCTTTCTAGGTAATTTTCAAAAATTTTATATATCTTATATTTTCTCTATTTTCAGTTTTTTGAGTTTGTTCTAATAATTCTTATTGTCGAATAAAGACATTCATAGTTTTCAAAGAAATGTGTTCCATGGATAATGTTTACTGCTTTCTAGTCTAAGCTATTTATTCTTCCTTTTTAGAAGTCATTTTCCTCTCTTCTAGGTATTTATGTAATCTTATGGAAAATCTATTTTTTAAATTTCTTCTTGAAATTGTTATTGAGTTACTTTATTCTTTTGGAGCCTTCTCAAGATATACAATGATTTCTGATTTTTTTTCTTTTATTCCTAGTTCTAGCTCTAGTTCCTGAATTAGGGGCTTTTTTCCCAGGGCCAAGCTATATACCCTCTAAAGTATTTTTGGGTGGAGTAGTTTGCCCTGTTTGGTTCCTCTGGGTTCCCGTGTCGACTTTCACTTCTCAGAATTAGGCTCCCCTGTGTCTTTGAGTCTTAATGTGCCAAATCTTCAGAGCTCTCTCTGGCATATCAGGATAATGTTCTAGGGACCTCGGAGCACTTGGACACCTCTGCTGTCTTAGCGTTAGTGTTGTTATGCTTGCATTTGTCCCTGCAGCTTTCCTTAACTTCAAAGTTCTTTACCCTGGGACCTTCTGACTTTCCTATGACTTTAGGAGAGCTATATTGCGTGTGCTTATTAGCTTAGGGAGGAGCTCTTGAGCCTTTAGATAGAGTTTTAAAGACTTTTCTTATTGTCTGTGGCCTTCTGGCTAACTTTTCATGTAGTCCTGGTATGGAAGAAATCACGTGCTTTGATTTCTCATTGGAGTGTTTGATCATTATTCATGTAGTGCAAACCTCTCTGTATTGCTGGAGTAAGTAGGCGAAAGCTGGATGGTCAGCTTCTACTCAGGCAGCCATTTTGTCTGAAAATCTGATCATGCAAAAAAAAGAGAGAGAGAGAGAGAGAGAGACTGATATAACTGCAGTTACAGTGAGCAGAATAGCTAAATCAGTTACATAAATGTCAACCATTGTACATATTAGTTTCATCTGTGACCTTTTAAGTTCTCAAGAGCCTTCAGAACCTAATGTTGGGATATAAAATAAATTACCTACTAGTTTTCCAACCCATTCATTGACTGAAGAGATGCAGGTCAAGGATTTTAAAATTTGAGAATTAATAGTTTTCTAAATATAATTTGAGAATAGTCAGATTCCTTCTATATGACCGAGTACTAATTTTGGGAAGATCTAGTATGCTGAGAAGGTATTACATCTAGAATTATATTCTTTATTCCCCCTTCCTCCCCTGCCCCCGCTTAGCTTTTATTGGCACATGAAAATGCTTTCAAAGACAATGTTTCAAATTAGCTTCAAACTTGGCAAGATTTCTTAATGAAAGGGCTAAAGAAGATGATAATCAAATTAGTTAAAATGCCTCCATTTAGGAAATGCAAAGTAAAAGAAAAATGATATGATTAAAGTTCTGAGTTTATTAGGGGGAGAACTTCTTCAGAGTTAGCTCTTTATCCTTTTTTATCATTTAAAAATATATAACATCTCAATTATATGCTTATGGTTTGTTTTAAGTATATAATAAAAAATAATAAATGCTTATCTAAGAGAAATAAATTCTCACGTTAAATATGTCCAGAAATCTGTCTCATTCTTTGTCTCTCCCCATCTCAAGAAGGCAGTTAATATGATATAGATTGTACATATTATAGAATACATATTTCCTTTTCATCATGTTGTAAAACAGGACAGATATTGCTTTCACTAGAAAAAATATAGAGGAAAAAAAGTAAAGAGTGGCATGCTTCAGTATGAATTCTGTCTGTTCCTTCTATGGCAGGGGATATACTTTTTAATCATGAATGCCGTGTGGTTGTCCTGTGTCTTTGCCTTATTGATAATAGTTGTCATTCACAATTGGTCTTCATCTATTATTGTTGTTACTGTGTACAATGTTCTGATTCTGTTCACTACATATGAGTCTTTCCAGGTTTTTTGTGATCATCTTGTTTGTCTTTTCTTATGGCACAATAGTTAGTATTCCATTACAATCATACCAGAACTTGTTCAGCTATTCCCCAGTTGATGGTCATTCCTTCAGTTTCCAGAATTTTGTCATCACAAAAAGAACTGCTATAAATATTTTAGAATGTATAATTTATTTTCCTTTTTCCTTGCTCACTTTACAAAGTAAACCTAATAGTGGTATTACAGAGTGAAAACATATACAGAGTTTTACAACACTTTCAGTCTAATTTCAGATGGCTCTCCAAAATGGTTAGATCAGTTCAGGGTTGTTCTACCAACACTTGTGTCTATTTTCCACATTTCCTCCAACATTTGTCATTTTGCACTTTTATTAGTTTAGCACAAAAGATTTTTTAAGGCAATAGTTTTATGCTTAAAATATAACTTTAACTTTAGGTTGGAAGCTTTCTAAGGATTTATAGTCTACACACAAAAATTCAGACAGTTACTCCTAAGAAGCAGCCAAATATTCCACATTTAGAATTTCATCTTCACGGAGGTACCTGCTATGGTCGAGGAATCAAGGTTTTGCCAGAAAATAACTGTGATGTGGAAGAACTGAAAAGGTAAGAATACTAAATATTTGCTTAGGCACTGGAATATAAAATCAATGCTCATGTGATGGCTATCTTCCCCCTCCTTTTTGGGAGTGGGCTGTCAGAATAGATTAGAATCTGTGTTTTTCAGAATAACTATCCTTTCCACGTGACATAATTCTTTTGTATAGTAGGGGGCTATGTATAATAGTTGACTATGTATATAAAAGTGCTCATTTTAGTTGATGTTACTCAGAATTAAGTAAATGAAAAAAAAAAGAATTATTTAAAAAAAATAAATCTTAGTGCCATTTTTTCTTAATGGTTTTAAGATGTCAGAACCACCATTTTCTCTCCTATAGTTAAGATGAATGAGTGCATGAAAAAAGTTATTTAGCTTAAGGTATTTTGCTGAATATAGGTCTTTATCTCTTAGAACTTACCTTCTAATAGGGAAAAATACCAATAGGGGAATAGGCCAGGAAAGAATATTTTAGTTTGGAAATTCACAGGAATGGTGAGTGGAACAATATGACAGTTGATTGAAATAATCTTTGGAAAAGATAGCCCTCAGAGCTAGAAGTAGAAAGCAGATGAGCTGGCTGCCACTGGAGCAATAGAGGGAAGTTGTAGAGAATGTATGCAGTTCAGTCCTGAGAAGCAGCAGCATATTATTTTGCTTTTTGAGGTTAAAATAAGATCTAGATCTAGAGCAGGAAGGAACCTGAGAGGATATTTAGTCTCACCTCCTCATTTTGTGGAAGATAATTTCTAAATTTCTAAATAAGAAAACTTAGAGTTGAGAGAGGGTGATTTAAGTACTTGTGACAGTAATGCCAGATATAATCAGCAGAAACAAGATTTGAATTCAGGACCTCTGACTTCAGGCCAATGTTCTTCCTATTTTATGCAATGAAGATTTGCTTTATATTTGTTGATCAGAGCACCATCTAGGACTAGACCACCGGATCATCATTTAGCCTACTGTATTTTTTTTTTAAACCCTTGTACTTCGGTGTATTGTCTCATAGGTGGAAGATTGGTAAGGGTGGGCAATGGGGGTCAAGTGACTTGCCCAGGGTCACACAGCTGGGAAGTGGCTGAGGCCGGGTTTGAACCTAGGACCTCCTGTCTCTAGGCCTGACTCTCACTCCACTGAGCTACCCAGCTGCCCCCAGGCCTACTGTATTTTGTATCTGCTGATTGTATATTTCTGAAGGACCTGGGCAGTTCTCATTTGGATATGGTAATTTTTTTTGTAATATATAACATAGGTGGTTGAATTTTGAAAATATTCTATTCTTTGTATTATAGGTTTTTAGATTCTGTGGATCTAGATGAGTATCAGCTTTCGAAGAATATCTGTGATTTGGAATTTGGCCTCTCAAACAGTTTTTCCTGTAAGATAAGAAGTCTTTTAAAAATGCTATGTTTTTGTTACATACATGTTCCAAAAGTACATTGCACATTTTTGATGTGTCACATGAAAATACTTAATAGTACTAATGAAGATGAAAAGAATAAGTTACTTTTTGTGAAAAAGTTTTAACTCATAACGTTTAAATTTTTAATTTTTTGAAAGCATTTTCCACTCTAATTATTTACCTAAAACTTTGTGTAGTTTAGTACTCTTGTTAAAATAAAAAAAGAATGCAACCTACATGATCTAGATAAGGGTAACAAGATGTGAGAAAAATTATTGTCTTGAGCTCAGTTGATTTTATCTCTTTCTTTGAATAACATCAAGTCTTAGGTGAGCCTGGCTGCTCTCTGTTAACTACCAAAGATATAAGATTACCATCTAGTGGTGAAACAAGCATACTGTAGGTACAATACAGCACAAATAGTGACTTGCTAGTGTACAATAATGCAATACTGAATAAACCTTGGCTATACCACAGAAAGAACATAAAAATATAAATACTTTATCTCCCTGGTATGGTAATAGCACCGTTTTTCCACCTTACTAGTACACTCTTCTGCCTGCCCAATTTTTGGGGGCAAATTATTTCCACCTTATTTTATACTCTAGCAAAGATCCAGAAGCTCTTTATAGTAGAACTTTTAAAACTAATGTCCATTTTTTTTTGTTATTTTTGATCTTACAAAAAAACACATTTTATTCATCTTTTAGTTCTTCCAAAGTTGAAAATATCAAGTCCTACTGCTAAGGAGAAAAAACAAATAAAACAGAAAGTTCCCCTCTCTCTCCTAAAGTCACAGGACACAGAGTAATCTGTTCTGGGATGGGTGAGTGCAGAGGACTAGGAGGGGAGATGGCAAGCAAAAACCCCTCCCAAATACTTAAAAACAAAAAAAACTGTTCAACAGAAACTGTGATAAATACAGGACAGTGCAAAACAAGTAAAAATGAAGAACAGTGATCAGTGGCTGTGTTGTCTTTCTTTCCTTCCTTTCCCTGATAGGATCTTTTAGGATTCTGATTAACTTTTCTTATCCAGAATTATTGTTGCTTCAAAACAACCCTCTTAATTTCATTAGGAATTGAATGAGGCACAACTATTACTTCTTAAATGAGAAGTTGGTACAGAAAAAATGGTATTTTTCTCTTGCCCATCCTGTCATTTATGAATCAATGGAAAAAGTGTGATAAGCAAGAAAGCACAGCTTGTCTCATCTTTGGAGACAGTAGAACTTTGCATGAGTTGAGAAAGGAGACCGACAATTTTTGATTGAATTTGCTGCATGGAGCCTATGGATGATGACAGCCTTGAGAAACTGCTGATCACCCTCAAAAAGAACCTTTTCTGAGTACTGCAAGAACTGGGTGGGGTGGGGGGAGGGAAGGGAAGAGAAGGTTATGGCAATAGGCTGGGACAGGAGAGACTGAGCAATGCCCTATGTACCACTCTATAAAAAGGATACCTTTGAGCTTCCACAGAATTCAAGTGGCTCAGAACCCAAGCCCCTTAGAAATGGGTTACATATAGGTATCATAATCGGAAGCCAAAGTCTTCCTGGCAGAGGACGACAGATAAAAAGAGAGGAAGGAAACTATATTAATAGCTGATGCCTCTGGCCTTCAAGAATACTTCTTCCCATGACATCTGTGTGGGGCCATTGGTGAACGTCGTTTTTCTTGGTTTCTAGCTGCTTAGATTTTCCATGACCATATTGATGGTCTTTTACCCTGCTCTTCCGTTTCATTTAGGTTAGCATCTACATAAGAATAAAAAGACAGGGTAGCTTACAATCATTTTTGAAATGAATAATACCTTTTTTTCTATCTACTTTTTAATATAATTCTAGAATAGACCAGGAAGAAATTTTAGAATTCATCTAATCCACCCATGTCATTTTATATTATAGATGAGTTAAAGTGAAGCTTAGAGAGATTTGGAAACTTGTTTAGTCACATACCATGTTTTAGATCCAGGAGCAAAAATAGGAAATTCAGAAGGAAAATTTTCTGAACTAAAATTTCACCTTTTCCAAATTCCAAAAAATGAATTTACTAATGGGATTATAAATAGCATAATCAATCACAAACCATTTTAAAATCTGCTTACTATATGTCAGGCCCTGTGCCAGTTGCTGGGTATATAGATAAAAATGAAAAAGATCTTGCCCTCAGGAAGTTTACAGTGTATCATAAAATAGTATTTTGCTTAAATAAACCAATGGAAAAAGTAAAATTTATACTAATTACATAGAAATACACTCAAAATAAAAATTGCCACTTTTTAGGGAAGAGGGTTAAAAATTCGACCAATCTAGCCAGGAGTGTCTCCAGGGGCACACTGGTAAATGTTTAACAGACCAGCTCTCTTGGAAAAGATGTACACACAACAGATTTTTATGTTCAGCTTGTATCAACATTTTCTCCGTTACTTCTTAAGGTTGACAGTCAACAAAACAATTAATCATGTCTTGTTTTTTTAGCATTAGCTCATCTCCAAAGTTTAAATGTTCTTACTGAAAATTTAACAATCAGCTCCTAGTCAGTATGATCTTGTTCCAGCCCACCCCTAATTATCTCCCCACATACATCAGAGGATTATACTAAAGCAACATAAATGCTCTATAAGGAAGAATTCATTCAATATTTTTAAGTATATGAGTTTATAAGCTCTGAGCATAGTTGTGAATTCCTGTTACCCCAGCTATGTGGAAGACTAATCTGCAGTGGGCTTCATAGATTGAATATCCACATTAAGTTCTATATCAGTATGGTTAAGCCCCTCCCTGGGAACAGGGGTTGCCTCAAGGAGGGATGAACCAGCCCAAGTCAGAAAGAAAGAAGTTCAAGGCTTTTATGCAGATCATGAGTAGACTCTTTCCCTATAGTAGCCCTTGCTTTTTTAGTATAATTGAGATTGAGAGATTCACTCCATCTTTAATTTTTTTAAAGGCATAGAAGGGCCTTTTATTGTGATATATTTTACTTTTTTGTTCTAGAGGAAAGAGATATTATTTTGAGGAGCAGAAGGAAAGATTCATTGGGAAGTGACAGCTATGTAAGAAAAGAACATTAATAAAATATTTTTAAGGGGCAGAAAGTTTGTAAGTTGAAATCAGAAATACCATCAGAATATTAATGTTTTTTTTTTCCTCTTCTCAAAAGTGAAGTTTTTCTTTTAGGAATAATTTTGAAATTCATAGTTTCTTTTGTTGTACTTGCTACCTTGATAAAATGAACACACTATTTTAAAATATTTTTAAGTCATACCATTAATGAGATTTTGACTTTATCTACACCTGCCTTTCCTTCCTTCAGATATGTATTTAAAAAAACACCACACAAACGTTTTGGTAATATTTTTTTTTTTCATGTAGCCCAAGATTTTGTATCACCATGTGATCTAGAAAGATGTCAACAGCTGTCTGCCACAGGTATGATGACATAGCCATCCCCTAATATTATTTTTGTAATAAAGAAAATACCTAAATGTTTCTTTAAAGCATTTACTGGCTAATCTATTCAACTTAAAGAATGATGTTAGATTTTCTATGAGGGTAGAACATGGCCATATTTAATTCTTTTCCTTTCATCTTGTTATATTATTCTCTATCAGGTAAATTGAACTTCTAAAGATATTTATTTTGAAATTTAACACAGTTTTTAATACTATATTGAAAAGGTGCCTACTATGCCTTTAATACTGAGCACTGCCCTGAGAAGAGTTGAAGGATGCCATAATTCAGAATTTAATAAGTTAACACATACTACATATTAACTTTAATAAAAATTGTGATCATCTAATTATATAACTTGAATAACTTAAATAATGATCATGCTTTATGTTTTGGTACTCTCTTGACTTATAGTGGTTCAAGAGGAAACATTCTTAAAATGTTCTAAGTTTTTTGCTGTTGACTTGATCTGTATAAAACTATATTATGACCATTCCCCAAGGCTGTAATAAGCTCTTACCATTAAGCTGATCATCTTTTCTAATGGTTATTTTAAAAAATCATCTCTCTAAAACTATTAGCTTTTAAATCTTCCTAAATGGAGTCAGTCTTTGTTAGAATAAAGCTGAGTGCTAAGGAAAAGGGCCCAAAGAGAGATAAGAAAGAGAAAAGGTCTTAGAGGCCCATAGAACTTTGTACTACAGTCAAACACTGTTGGACACTTTGCTTAGGGTAGATAGAAAAAGTTGCTTCTAGATAACTTGGCAGACTAGAGCTATCCTTGCCTAATTTCAAGAATTGCCCAGTATTATTCAAGCTTCCTTTCCTAGATAAGCCAAAATGTTTTTACCAACCACTTTCCAATTAAGCCTCCCTTATTTTCCTCCCAGTATGGTTCTTGAAGCAATAGTATAGAATAACTGTAATGGTAGAACATGAACAAAAGGATTTGGGTTTTGAAGCAATCTTAAACATTCAAATTGCTTGTCTTAGTAATGAGGAGGAGACTTGAAGTCATATAGGAAAACAATGAGAAAGCCAGTTTAGGAGACTTCTAAGTTTTAATAGTAGTATAGTAAAACTTTACCAATAGGACTAATGAGCTATATAATCTGTCTTAATTAGAGGTGTTTGAATGATAATCTACTTTAGAAGAACTACCTTGTATTAATTTCAAGTACATATGGTAATTGGAACTGTACTAGCAGAATGCTTCCTAGTATAGATATCTTAAATTATCTGCTTTAATGTTTTTATTAAAGTAGCTTTGAATTATTCTTAGAGGAGAAATTTTAATTGGTGTATCAGTTATGTCTAAAAAGATGTCCTAAAGTACATCAAAAACAGGCTATCTTGAAAATAGTAAGCATTCCCATAGCAATCTTATTACATAGAACTCCTAGAAAATCCTTTCTTTGTAGATAATGTAAGATTCATTTCTGCCAGCACTTTTCCCAGATTGTTAAAATTCTGAATTAAAGTCATCTAAATTAATTATACTTCATCACATGTATTTAGTTTGGAGGAATCCATGGAATGTTGTATGGAATACTGTATTCATCCAAAAACATTTCTTTATAGTACTTACAGATCACCAGTACTTGGAGACAACTCCACTGAGTACCATTTTGAAACGTGAAGCCCCTCAGCAGTATCGCATTAGAGCAAAATTGAGGAACTATGAACCTCAGAAACTCTATCAGTCTGTTAAACTACATTGTCCTCAGTGCCATTCACTGTAAGTGTTTTACCTAATTGAAAAGAAACTGCTCAAATAGATAATTTAATTCATATTATTTCTGTATTTTGCAGTATATTATTGTCTAAAGTCTTAGAATGATTAAGTAAATAGTTTTAAGGTTATTGTGTTGTACTTTGAGGCTGTAATCTACTTTATACCTTTCTGATTAATTTCAATAAGAATATTCACTATTGTCTAATTTCTGTTGATTCATTCTGGTAAAACTGTAAAAACATGTGAAGAATCATTGTTTAACAATTCAGCATCCCTATTTTTCTAAATTCTCAAAGGGATTCATTCATTTGCCCTTTTCTTTTGAGGGATAAAAGGAATATTCTCAGCATTAGAAATAATTAACTAGAGGAGCTAATTGACTTAGTGGGTAGGTCACTGGGCCTAGAATGAGGAAGACCTGGGTTCAAATCTAAATTCATAGACTCAATAGCTGTGTGACCCTGGACAAGTCACTTAACCTCTTTTCCCCTCAGTTTCTTCAACATTAAAATGGGGATGATAGTATCTAGCTCCCAGAGGTGTTTTATACTGTCTGACCCATAGTTGGCACCTAATCTTTCCTTATCTCCCTTTCCCATGTTTTAAGAAATGGAATATTCTGGTTGGTTAATTAGAATTTCTAGCTAATTTTTAACTTCTTGGAAGTCTTTCCAAAATCTTTACTATCCTGTTTTATTAAAAAAAAAATTAAATTCCAAGATGGAATGAAGGAGCAGGAAGTAGGGCTTGTGCTCTGAGAGAGACTCCATTAGTGGTTGGCACAAACTGTTGCTAGCTCTGGGAGATCTCAGAGTTAAGGACACCCTGCATCCAGATTCCCTGGGATCCTGAGTGGTGGTGGCTTTCAGCAAGTGGACAAGACCTGCAGAGCTGCACCAAGTGGAGGAGGGGTTTGGGATCTGGTGGACAGCATCTCAAGCTCACTCTCTCTACTTGAGTACCTTGGACCACCTTAACTCTTGGCATCCTTTGTCATCCTTGGATAACTGTAAGCCCCAAAGCCACCCTCAGGCCCTTTAACTGTGCTGGTCAAACCTGGCTACAACCAGGTTTGAAGCAACCTTCCCAGTGACTCCAGAACTGCTCCTTTGAGCCCTGCCTGGCCTAGATCAATTAGAATTAGAGTAGACAAGTCCTCCCCTTGCCCCTGTGATTTGCCCTTTAGGTTTTTAAGTGCAGAATCCCCTATCCCATCTTTGTTTAGTTAATCATAATTAAACTGATAAAAACCTTTACCTTGCCTGTTGGTTCCAAAGACCCTGGCCTAGGGTGAGCAGGGTGACAGTTGGAGCCAACTGCCATTCTTGATTCTTGGTCTCCCTATCCTGGCTGGTCCTGTCTCTCCTTCAACCCAGTGTGTGTACCCACAACCATTTAGGTTATATTTTAACATCCCTGGTGCCCCATCTTTTTACAGTTTGGCACCCCAGATGGGGCTCGAACCCACAATCCCAAGTAGTGATAGTGTGCTTGAGATGCTGTCCACCAGATCCCAAACCCCTCCTCCACTTGGTGCAGCTCTGCAGGTCTTGTCCACTTGCTGAAAGCCACCACCACTCAGGATCCCAGGGAATCAGGATGCAGTGTTTCCTTAACTCTGAGATCTCCCAGGGCTAGCAACAGTTTGTGCCAGCCACTAATGGAGTCTCTCTCAGAGGACAATCCCTACTTCCTGCTCCTTCATTCCATCTTGGAATGCTCCAGCCCTTCCTGCTAGGTCCATATAAACTATATGTAACTAATACTAAATAATCTTCCTCACAAGAGTTAGGACTTAAGATGGTCCTGTTTTATAAGAATTATGATAGGTAGCAAATCACAAATCAGGATTTCAGAGATTTTTGGAGTTTATATGTATTAAGTATGCGTTTCATTATAATATTTACACTAGAGTTCATGGTGAATACATGCTTTCTAATTGTCATATTACCCATTTATTACAGTAGTTATGTTTGGAGGAATATAAATATCACATATAGTATCTATACAGTGCCTTGCAAACCTTTTGGAGTTGATAGCCTGATTTTCTGAGCATTTTTCCCATTTCTTATTAAATTAACTAAAATTACTTATGTTTTAGTGTGACAAGCCACTGATGAAGGAAATTTACAAAGCTTTGACTTGTACTAATTGGGGCCTCTTAACCTGCTGTCCATGAACTTGATTTTTAAAAAATATTTTCATAATTCATTTTGTCATAGTGATTCCTTTGTAATCATCTGTGTTTTTAATGCATCTAAAAATGTGATTTCTCAGAATTCCATAGATGTAACTGTAATGCCACAGAAGTCCATGATACAAAAAAAAATACCAATATCTCCTCTCTTTCATTGATTTCCAAACTTTTTGGAATTTCAGCTAACGTCATTGTTTGAATTTTGTGATAACAGCCATACTGCATCTAAAAGTGCTGAATAACAGCTAATACCTGTTTTTAGGAAATAAGTTTTTTCTAAGATTTTTTTAACGTTTCTAAAGATTATTTTAGATTTTTGCTGTTTTAAATTCAGAATTTCTGAAGTATGTAAAATTATGTTTTGAACATACTTATCAACTACCATTCATTTTTTAACATTGCCAAATGTTTTATAGTGTACAAGAATTACTTAATGTTCAAATACAATTTTCTTCATGATAAAAAACTTTGTGAGTATAGCTGTGTTCAACTGATAATAGTTTGTTAATTTTCACTGTTTTAATTTTCCAAACTGTTTTATAAATCATTTGCTTATATTATATATTTTTAAATGATTTTAGACAAGAAGTCCCACATGAAAATGACACTGAGTTAGTTTTGGAAGAGTTTGCAACAGAACATCCAGACCCTAAACTACAAAATACATCATTATATAATTCAGAAGTGTGGACTACCCAAAACCAGCAAGAACGAAAAATAGTTATTCATTTTGTAAAAAATGATGGAATTCTTCAAGCCGCAGAAGATACTTTGATTTTGATAGAAGGTATGCAATTTTTAATTGCTTTTTTAAAGACTCTTGACCACCAGATTTCCTCTTGTATTTTCCTCTCATAAATTTTCTATAAATTAGTTTCACATAAAACTTAATGGTATCTCAAAGTATTTTTTAGCCAAATACCAAAGGTATTTATATTTAAATCTAAATTTAGGCCTACTTTTGAAGTAATACCTAATGGTTTACTTGGTTTTGTCTAAGAAAAATCATTAGATGTAATGTAAAAACTGAGAGCTTGTATAAGATGGCTTGGTTTACAACTAGCAGCTATTAACTTGGCCTCTAGAGGTCACTGTTGTTTTACAAATTGGAGTAATCTGTCTAGGTTTCAGAATGGGCAAGGAATGGCTTTGGAAGAATTAAGTTTAACAAGAGTGAATACCAAGTCGATTTTTTCAGGTTTTTTTTTTCCAATACAAGTCAATTGAACATTTTAAAACTTTTTTTGTTGTTATTATTTAAAGGATTTTTTTCCCTTATTAACTCCCATATAATTAAAGGAAACATCTTTAATATGCAAACCAAAATTTTGGTCACCAAATAATAGCACTAATAACAGTATTTACATGGCACTTTAAAATTTGCAAAGAGTTTCACGTATATCATCTTATTTAATTCTTACAATCATGTGAGCAAGGTTTATTTCTATTTTATTTATTATTATAATTTCTGTTTTATACATGGAGAAACTAAAATCCCAAATTGTAATCATATCCATATAAGGAACTTCTAGAGTGGAAACTACTTCCGTCAGTGCAGATCAGCAATTCATTTGTAACTTAATGTATTTGTGAATTATTTAGCATGGTAGTATCTCTGCAGCTACATATTAACTTAGAAAAATCACAAATTAGTTTATTTATGCCGTTACATTTTTATTTTATTTTGTTAAGCATTTGCCAATTATATTTTAATCTGCTTTAGCCATTCTTGGGAATTTTGCAGGCCTTTAATTTGGACACTAGGTTACTAATTGGCCAAATGCTCAGGGTCATAACAGCTAGTGTGTTTCTGAAGTAAAACATAAAACCATTATCTTCCTTACTCCGAGGTCAACTCTATCTACTATGCTAAGATGCCTTTCATCTTTATTATAATGAACTGTAGTCTTTTCTTCCTAATCCCAGAAGCTTAGAAGCTCCAGAAGCATTTTTGGAATGTAAATATCCCTAGTAGCATTACTTGAAAAAATCACATTAGAGGACAGGAGATGATTTACTATAGACAATGTTGTAATGAAAAAGAAGTTATCTTGGCTATGTCATATTTCATTTCAATGTTTTTCCATATATCTTCCATAGAGAATCCATCCAAAATGTTGCAGTTCAAAATATTTTTACACTTTGAAGATACTGAGGAATCATTAAGTAGTTCATCTGTTTTCCTTTATTCTTGCTACATGACCATGCTGTACCTTGTTGTGATCATATATTTTTCAATGGCATACCTTATTCCATCTCTTGAATAAGTTGTCTGAACTAGAAATCATATTTTTCTCTAAGATAAAAATATCAAAAATAGGAGATTCCTGCACTGTGATTTCTTACTGTATAGTGAGAAGGTTAGATTCAGATCTGAAGATAAAGTCAGATTCCCTGCTTTATAGAGCTATGATAGTTAAAATATCTAAAGATTTTCAGATTTTAAATATCTTTAAATTGTCTTGATAGTGGTTCTTGTAGGTTAATTCTTTTTAAACCTGATTATCCAAATCCATAATTTAAAAATCAAACACCACAGTCACAAAAACTCATTTTAATTAATTTTTTTTGCTAGCCAGTAGTTTTTGCCTTTCAGTTGAGAAAAATTTTTCCTCAAGTACTAGAAAGACCCATGTTTGTTCAATATTTACTACTAGGTTTGTAATTGGCAATATCAGCAGGATTCTGTGGAACCCTGGGAAAATAGCCATAACACTAGGAAACTGCTGTGTGTGCCACTCATGATTTTGTTCAAAATAAAGAGTTAGTGTTTAAGAGTCAATTGTTACTATCAGGAAGGGTAGTTCAGGCTGGTAGTAGATAAAATATAAGTTTATAATATAAGATATACAAATAATTTTGAAATAGGATACTTTTTGTCTTAAAACTGATACTAAGCATTGGTTTATGGCTAAAGAGTGGTAAGGTAGGGAGTTGG
The DNA here is from genome assembly GCF_016433145.1 of Gracilinanus agilis. NCBI lineage: Eukaryota > Metazoa > Chordata > Mammalia > Didelphimorphia > Didelphidae > Gracilinanus > Gracilinanus agilis. Next base: position 128,060,481 of record NC_058134.1, read on the forward strand.
TTAAGTGACTTGCCCAGAGTCACAGCTAGAAAGTTCCACCTAACTGCCTATGAAATAGCTATTTTTGAAGTTACTTAAGAATACTTCATTTAATTGTCAGACCTTGATTAAAAGAAATATTCTAAAAAAGTTCCTTTATTAGAAAAAAACCACAAGCAAACCCTCAGTCTCTTGCCTACTTGCCCCATTATATTGTTGGCTAAAATGTCACAAAGTATGACTACTTTTAAAGCCATTCTTAGCCTGAAAGTAATTAGAGCTAGGACAAGTATGTCCAGTGTTAGGAACTAAGGGAAGCTTTAACTCTTAAAAAGAAAACAGGGAAGTTGTTTCCTCAATACAAAGCCAACATTATATAACATAACAGGAACAAAAGCAAAAGAAATATAATCTATTAAAATTAGTTTCTAATATTCTTGGGGATTTAAAAAAATTTGTTATTCCACTTCTAACTCTAGACCTCAATGATTAGCAGATAGAAAAATGTAATTTCATTTTTTTGTTTACAGTAAGAGCATGCAATTTTATCATTTAAGCAAAATGATTACTATTGTTTACTATCATAGTATAAAAAATTATGCTCTTAATTTTAGAATTGTTTGTGATAATGATACAGCTCATGTACACATTTTACATAGTTGTTAAAATAAATTATTCTGAATATATTACTTATTTCTTCTTTGATTACCATTTTTGTCCTTTAGCCTTAATTCAGATATTACTTAATATATTACAGTATTTTTTCCTGTCTTACAGTTAATTCCAAGGGTTGATTTAAAAACCATGAAAAGAAATGGGGGAAAGCCTTGTGTAATAAACAAAATAATTTTATTATACTATTCTAAGAAATCATTTTTCTTTTTTAATAGGAGGTATACTGAGTGAAATTTATCAGCTCTCAAAAAAGTTTAAAGGTGTTATTCCTGTGAAATCCAGCCAGGAAGACCTCATTGTCCTAGATCTGGCAGTACCATTCCTTATACAAGGGAAAACATGGCACTATGGGTATGAGTACAAACTCTAAAATGTGCATTTAGAAATGATATAAATATTTTCAATTTAATGATTATTATTACTATTATCACAATAATATTATTATTTCTATTATCACATGAAATAGGTTATTTTTTTTTTAAAGAAAGTATCTTTAAATCTATGTATATATATCTATCTAGGTATTGCAATGAGTAATTTAGGGAATAGGATAGAAATTTAAGATGAGTAAGAAGTGCCTAGGGATGGGAGTTTGGCTGTCAGCTTTGAACATTCTGTATTGGAATGCAGCCAGGGGGAGAGTGAAGAGTGAATGGAGCAGGTGTCCAGCCAGCAGTGACTCCTTGAGTTTGGGATCTTTGAGACTGGAGAAGCAAGAAGACAACATCTCTCAAGTCAAGCCTTGGTAGTGGGAAGTGTCTGTTTCTGGTGGACAGTTTGCAGGCATTCTTCCCTACCTGTTATCTATTGGATTATTGGCTGTGCAAGGAGTTTGTTCTTGTTATCCTGAACTCTTCAAAGGAGCATCCTGGACCAGTTGTGATAATCCCAATACCCAGCTCTCCCTCTACCTTCAGTCAAGGCTGTCAGCCTGATTGAAGTTAGGTTGGCAGAGAAACCGACATTTAACTTCCTCTTAGAACTCCATTCTTGCCAGTTAGCTGTTCCTAGTTATAGAAATACCTCTCCCACTCTTCTTACCCTTTTCATACATGAAACTGTTTTGTTTTTCTTCCTGTTTGTTTCCTCTTACCTCAAAGAACCCATAGAGTATTAATAGTTAACCTTTGTTTTATTCCCTGTTTTGTGACAGAGACCAGTAATCCCAACTGCCATTCCTTCAGTTTAGGGTTATCAGATTTACTCTAACCCTATCACTATCCTTCTTTGTGAGTTTGATCTGTGAGTGGCAGTTGCCCAAAACACCTACTGGTTCCCCATAGATTAGATTATATTTATATCCTTTTTAAAGTATGTATGTATGTATCTTATCTATGTTGTACTGCATTTCCTTCTTTTGCCCAGCCTGGAAGTACAGCAGCCACTCATGGGACCAGTTCCAACCTCATTCAACCTTACCTTTCTTTCTTTACTTACCTAAACTATTTCATGCCTCCCTAAGTAGCCTGATGGTCCTCCATTCCTGGAGATCACCACATTGGCACCAGATTTAGCTCAAGTGACTGGCCCAATTGAAGCTCAGAATCTCTGAACTTAAGAGATCCATCAGCTTTAGCCTTCATCAGTAGCAGGCAGGGATTACAGGCATGTACCACTATATCAAGTCATGTTTAGTTTATGTACAGGTACATGAAGATTGCAAAGATCACATAATATAATGCAGAACATTTATAATAAGCACCAAAGTACTGTTATGATGCTTTAATTTTATTAAAAAGCACTTTGTTTACAAACTCAAGAAACAAAGTTTCTAGTTTAATTTCTGCTTAGAAAATACCACTAGATCTGGAAATATCTTTTTGAACCTCTGGCCTAAAGATAATTAAGACTTGCCTGTTGTGAAAACTTAGCATTATGATTCTGTGTCATCTCACCATACTTTTGACTTAGATAACTGATTAGATTTTTCTTTTTTACAAAAGTTTATTATTCTGTGATATCTAGAAAGCTTTATATTTCAATATATTTGATGGGTTGGAAATCTCTAATTTTTTCTCTGGTTTTACACCAACATATATAAATCTGTTTAAAAAATCAAATTTTACTTTATAGCTGTAATTCCTAATTCCTATAATACACATTTTGAGTGAGATAATTTTGAGATATGCCTGCTCCCTTCCTAACCTTTAAAAAAATGGGAGCTTTCTTCCTTAAGCCACCTTTCTAAATTTGCATTGCTTAGTTCAACTGGGTATATACAACTTAAAAAAATTTTTAAGTTAATTTTTTTCAGTTAAACATTTTTTTCTTCCACTCCCCCAGAGGTGAGGGAACACTTGTAACAAATAGATTTGATCAAAGTAAAACATTTTTCCACATTAGTCTTGTCTAGAAATGTCTTAATCTACATTTTAGTCTGTTTCCTCTCTTTTTAGAAGATGAGTAGCATTCTTCATCACTGGTTCTCTAGAATCATGGTTAGTCATTGCATTAATCAGAGTTCTTAGGTCTTTTCAAAGTTGTTCATTTGGATCACATTCTTCCAATTGTATAAATTATTCTCTTAGTTCTGTTCATTGCACTTTGCATCAATTCATGTCTTCCCTGTTTTCAAAGAAAACTGTCCCCTTCATCATTTAATATAGTACAAAAATTACCAAAGTGATTGTCCTAAAGTACAGATCCAACCATGTACCACCCCTACACACACTCAGTGTGCCACTGCAGTGGCTCTCTGTCACCTCTAGGATCAAATACAAAACCCCTCTGTTTGATAATTAGAATGCTTCATGACATGTTCCCTCCTATCTTTCCAGGTTTTTTACACTTTATTCTGTAGCATGTATTCTTCAGTCCAGTGACATTGATCTTTGTTCCATGAATAAGATTATTTTGTCTTTCCACTCCAGGCATTTTCTTTAGCAACCTCCTATTCCTGGAATGCTCACCTTCCTTATCTCTGCTTATTGGCTTCCTTTAGTTGCTAGCTAAAATCCTATATTCCTATTAATTTTAGTGCCTTCCTGCTTTTGGATGTTTCTTGTCCTGCATATTGCTTATTCGTGTATATTTGTTTTGCTTGTTGTTTCTCATATTAAATTGTGAGCTCCTTGAGAGTAAGGGCTCCTTTTTGCCTTTAATATATATATATTAATGCGGGGTGGCAGCAAAAGCCCTTGCTTTTGCAAACCAACTGTAATAGTTTGTCAGTTAGAAAGGTTTAGAATGTTGAACCAGCTTGGGGGCTGGGCTCAGGGGAAAACCATTAGAGCTAGGCTATAAATAGCCCTGGAGTTCCAATTGAAAGGCCTTTTGCCTTTGGGTCATTTTGGGACCTGGTCTGTTCTTGCTAGACCTCTCCCTGACCTCTCCATTACATCCTGCTATTTTCCCTGAATTTCCCCATTGGGCCCTGGGAGGAAGGGTGGTTTGGTGATTAGACATTATGGTTTTAGCTTCTGTAGGCAGGAAGGACAAACTAAAAATCAAGCCATCTCCTTATCTAGTGATCTGATAAAATACTTTTACCTCAAGGCAGTGAAACCTTCCCTGACTGAGAGAGCAGGTCTCTCTCAGTCTGACCCTCTCCTGTGTCACTTCCCCCAGCACCAGCTTTCTCCCTAGTAGCAGTTACAAAACCCTAAAACCCTTTTTCCCTCTGCTTATTCCCTGACATCAATAAATCCCCTTTGATATCTACACAAAAGCCTCTGGTGAATCATTATACTTGGTATTAGGACAAAAGCTGAAGAGAGAAGGAATAACTTTACTTTTATTTCTTGAGGGCAAACCTGGGTATCCATTTTGGGCAGGAAGTAGCCAGCGGAGACTTCCTGTAGATTTTAGTTTGCCTTTTGTCTCCTCCCTCAAGGGAACTTAGAAATTAACAACAAAAACCTGTGAGCCAAAACCCATACTACTTCTGGCTGATTCAATTCTTCTTATATCACAGAGATAGCCCCTGGCTGAAGGACCCACCCTATTTCCTCCCAGTACCTATCCTCTGTCTCTAGCCAGAATGATTAGCCTGTTTGAGCATCCCTTATATTTCCCATTCATCCCTTGCCTTATAAATATCTATCCCCTTTATTCCTCCACATCCTATCCCTTTACTTCCTTCGCACAACATATCTACCTTTCTTTATAACATTATTTGGTGAGCAAAGTTAGTGAACAACCTATAATCTACTGATCAAATCAAAATGAAGATAGCTAGAATAACATTTGTCTTCTCTAGCATGTCAATGATTACCTGGTCTCTAATGCAAGGTGTCATAGATTTTGGTTTATAAAAGTCCCTAACTTTATTCAACAACTCCTGAACATCTATGACTACTATAAATCATGTGCTCTGATCCTAGCTGAGTACATTTGCTTCATCCCAACAGCCATAGCTATAATCTTGACAATCTGGCAATTCCTTGTGGTCTCAAAAAATGTTTTCATTCACTTGTGGCAATGGTTTGGCTCAAATACAACACCTAAAAAAGATACTGACTCTGGGAAACTTGTAGACAACATCAGACTGCTCTTTCAAGTGCTAAAGCAGATAAGAGAAGGAACGAAACTGGACAAACACACAATTCTCCAGCTAGAGATTGTGGAGTCCAAATATTTAGGCAATAACACCACCACAAACAAAACACCTATGGCTAATGACAACCAACCTTTATCTAAACCATCTGCAGAATCCACAGTTAAAATTTTGTCAATTGTAGATAGAACAATTATACAACCTGGGGAAGGGGTGGTACATGTAAAGACATACAAAACTTTCACCCCAAGTGACATGGAAGTGCTGAAAAGACGTTTCCTAAGTTCTTCCAGCATCCTTTCAAGAGCAATAAAGAATTAAAAAGAGTCTTTACACTGTTCAATCCGAGCTTCAATGACGTGGAATTTCTTTTAGGGGAATTTTACTCTCCCTCAGAAAAGGAAAAATTTCTAGCTGAAACTCGATCAAACCCCAATTTAACGACGTGGCCATTGGTCCACCAGGACTTAGATTTTATGCATCATGCTAATGTTAGATACCTAATGCAATGCAGGACTGACTTGTTAGAAGCGATGCATATACATGCCAAGAGGCCAAATTCATGGCAAAAGTTCAAAAAAATGAGACAGGGAGAAGAACATCCCAGCAGCTTCCTCGATAGAGTAATAGAGGCAGTTGAAACTATATTAGGCTTCCGTGATACACATGCCCAAGAAACAATAGATCACATTGTTCATTCAATCTCTAATTCTCTAATTGGCAGGAATAACCCGAGTTTTCAGTTCTTTTATGCCATAAAACTATAATTAACATGGGTCCTTTTCTTCTTTTATCTTTTTTGGTTGTAAGCCTACCAGTGTAGGCTTTGGGTCAAAGGATATTGTGTAAACGGATATACCTTCATAGCTAATCTTACAGCATAATCTAAATAACTACTAACGAGTCTTGGAAAGAATTTTAGCATAAATAGAGCAGACTGGAGAAGGGATGGATTTAAGAAGAAAAACAATGAGTTCAGTCTTTTTTGTGTGGAATTTCAGTTGCCAATACTAAATTCAGCTAGATTACATGTTCTTATAGGCATTTGGTGAAACAGGACTAGAGCTCAGGATAGTTTAAATTTGTCATATCCCCATTACAAATGATCAAAGTAAAACATGACAAATTCCATGAGAGTAGATTATGTAAATAATCTTTGTATTTCCCTCATTGCCAATCATTACACATTGCTCATAATGAGTGCTTAATATTGAAATTTTGAATACTTACTAATTAAAATTTTATTTTCCATATCAGGTGCAAGCAATGTTCTAAACTGAAGACAGTGCAGAATCTGAATTCTCTTGTTAAAGAAGCATCATGGACACCTACTTGCATTGCCCAAGGTTAGGCATCATTTTCTTAACCTATAATTGTAATTTTTAAAGTACAATAATCCTAATAACACCTCATTAATTAAGACTTCATTGCTTGTGATCTTTGGGAAAGTGACTATAGATTCCATTTACTTAGTGAACTGAACTCTTTATTCATAAATTCAAAAATATTCAAAATAAATTCATAAATAAAAAAGTTAATCATCAAGTTAAACAAGATTGTAGTGGGACTACATAAAGCACTTGAGAACAATTTTTTTTAAACATTTTTAGTCAGTTTATTTTTTTGGAAAGTCAAATGTATGACTTTGAATTTTTCCTTAGACAATCATTGCAGACCTTGAGAGGTCTATGAATCTTTGTGTCATTTGCAACCTTGTTACCGACTTTTTACTAATTTACATTGATCTTCCTCCAACCTAGTAAAGTATCTTGCTCATTGTCAGAGCAATAAGCAAATAAATATTTATTAAATATGATCATTTTCTTCTCCATTTTACATTTACTTGAAATTTGATATTTTTTTAGACTTTTTTACAGTTCACAAAATACAAAGTTCATTAATTCTTTAACTATTCATTGCAAGCAATAAATATCTTCTGATGAATGAATCTCCTATTTCTAAGAGCTACATAATATTGTAACAGTAATTTATGGTACTCTTGGTAGTACAAATTCTACATATTTTTTTCTTAACCCCACTAAATGCCTAAACCTTAGCTTTTGACTTCTTTTTGCTCATTTGCCATTTTTAAACTTTTAAACAAATCATTGATGGTCCATTGCATTTGCCTGATGATAAAGAAATTTACAAGTTTTCTAGAATCATAATAACACAGATTGTGCAATATTTTAGTTTTATGCTATTTATGGCATATAGCAAAGGACTAGGATATTTGATGAATTTCATAAACAAAAACCATCTTAGTACCTTCTAGTTGATAGTTGATGTCAAATATAACCTATAGTAATATTTATACTTCAAGTCCTTCAAAATTTTCATCAGTGTGGCTACTTCCTTTACCAATACAGATTGTAAACCTCTTACGCATTAGTAAACCATCTCTCTGAGTTTTGGGGTTAAAAAAATAATAATTCTGATGGCCAACTCTATAATAATGACCATATAAATAACAAATATTATTACTGTATTTGTAGAGTCAAAGACATTTAAGTCTTTCTAATTTGGTCAAACTTTCAAGCGCTTTTATTCTGTTTCTACTACCTTAGGTAGCCTAGGGTTAGGACCAGGTTACCTAAATCATCTCTAAGCCAGGAAAAAAGCATTAGAGAAGGACTTCAGTGTAAAAACATGTAACTATATATTGAAAACCAGTCAAGTTGCTTTATAGGGTGTCAATTTTATTCCATTTTAAAGGGATTATTCTAAGATAATCTTAACTTCAAGTGCTGACTTTAAAATAGCAGTAAGGAAGTAGAGATAGATATACCTATTTTTATATCAACAATATAAATTAGCCCTCATTATCTATTGTCTTTTATTATGTTCTTATTGAGCTGTACAATAATCTTTGCCTCACCCTGATACTGATTTTTCCCCCTCACTAGCACTGGGTATTGTACCTCTCCAATATGTCTTTGTTATGACATTTACTCTTGATGATGGAACAGGAACTCTGAAAGTATACCTAATGGACCATGTAAGTAACAGACCTAATGAAGTCATTGTTAATTAGCAATATATTTACTTAGATTGGATTTGTTTTCTTCATTTATTTTCCCCCATTATTTTCCTTATCACTCACTTTCTCTCTCCTTTCCCTCAAATGTTTGCTTTTTGTGAGACTGAATCTCAGAACATCTTAGCCTCCTCCCACACTGGGCAATTCACACTTCACCATTGAGATCTCCAACCTAACTGACTTTTAGAGAGTCAAGACTTGGTGGAGGGCTATACAGCCACCCACATGCATAGTGACTGAGTCAGTGAAAGTTTCTGGGTTTAAAAAAAAAATCTTATCGATTCTTGATGTCTTAGACCAGTGATGGCAAACCTTTTAGAGACTGCGTACCATACCCTGCCACGCACTCAGTGCCAGGCACTCCCTGCCCCCTCCTACCCCAGACAAGAGAGGGAAGAAGTACTTCCATTGGGCTACTGGGCAGAGAAGTAGGTGAAGTGAAAAAAATGTCCTCAGGCACAGTGGAGAATAGGAAGGGAACAGCTCTACCTGAGGCCCTCTGCTTTTCTAATAACAAACTTTGGAGGACAGGGGGTAGGCAGCATGCTTGCCCACAGAAAATGCTCTGTGCCATCTTTGGCATGTATGCCATAGGTTCACCATCACTGTCTTAGGTTACAAACACTGCTAAACTTGCTTTATTTTTGGCATATGATATCTATTTTGTGGAGGTTTGAAAGGTTGTAGGGATTGGAGAAACTCTTGTCTGCCGTTTTGCTCAAATTATCTAGAAAATCCTGTTTTCCCATTCTTATTTAAAATTAATAATCTTGAAAGTATTGGTTAATGAGAATTTGAGAATGTCAGTTATTAGTGAAAATATCATAAAAAGAGGAAGAAAGAAAAAAGATGTGGGGGAAGACCATCACTTATCACTACTAAGGATATAAGCATTCCTAAATAGAAACCATTCAGACCAACTGTAAATGAAATGCCTACCTGCAGAATGGTCACAATCTACTACATATCCTCTGTAGCTGATATTTAACTTAGCTTATTGGAAAATAAGAAGAGTCATTTTGGTATAGTGGATTAAGATTGCATTCGAGAAGAGTTTAAGAACCATCTTTGTCACTTATTGACTTGGTTATCTTTGACAAGTCACTAAAACTTTTAATGCCTCAAGCAACTTTTTAATTCTATAAATTGCAGAATAGGAGTTCATCTGCTCTGGTAGAGAAAGTTTGAGGATCCTCCCTAAGCTATGAAATATGAAGTTAAGAAGAAAATAATTAGAGAACAAGAATTCGTAACTAGCATTTAGGAGTAGCAGGAAAAGAATTCTGGAGGAGAATGGAAGGAAGAGCTTCTCTCTTTTCTAATACAACAACAATAACAATTTAACACAATTCTAATAACTGCATAATTTTTCTTATACAAAGGTTCTTATATAAATAAGACTTGAAAATATTAACACTTTTCAGTTGAGATAAATGCTTCTGATTCCCAGAAAGCATTTGTAAAGAAATTCAAATGCCCTGTGATTGTTATGCACCTAATAATCCTACCTTGAAGTAGGAAGCCAGAGTTTAAATATTTCTTATCATTAAATTTAAATGTATACATTTTTTTAAATGATATAACCTAAAGTACTCCAGGCAATTTAAAAATGTTAAAATATCTGTGCATTAACTGCATAAGGTGAATGTAGAATGAATATTTCCTCATGTTTTGGTATAAACCTTTCTTATCTTTTTTCAGGAAAATTTTTTTCAAATTCCTGCATCAGAGATTCTGAACAGTGATGACCTTCAGAAAAATATGGAAATGATCATGTATATGCTTTGTCCTCCAGGAAAAAAAATTGGTAGGCAATCACATTTTCAGAATGGTGGTGTCTTATTTAGCTTTATTGAATAGAGATAAAATGTGCAAAATCTAAATTCATTTCATTCTTCCTTGCTTTTATAAAGTTTCATTTTTATTTTACAAAGCTATATTATTATTATAATCAGTAACTTGAGGATTTTTAATAGTCTCTTTCCCCAAAACACCTATCTTAGACTTTTACTTGGACTCTAAATTCAGTGATTCAAAGAATGCCCCTACGGTTAATATCTAGGGCTCTCAAATTCAACTAAACATACCTTTCTCAAGCACCTGTTGTGTGCAAGGCACTCACCTAACCACTAGGGATGCAGAGACAGCATATGAACTCATCCATTACTTCAGTGACTTTGCTCTCCAGATGTGAAAGAAAATTAGAGATCTAACACTTGAGTAAGACTTAAGTTCTGTTTTAATTTTCTCTCCTGAGGATTTTCTTTTCAGGTAGAGTAAAAGAAAAAGTACAACTGTAAATTTTAATTATATCACTCAAAAAGCAAACATTCATTACTGACTCTTGTGTTTCAAGTACTATGTTAGATCTTAGATATACAAAGACACTGCTTTCAAAGAGCTTATGTTCTATTGAGGCAATGAATCTATCATGGAGGTGGGAGAATACTCTTCATAAATTCTTTTTATAAAAGAATTTTGAAATCTTTAAGTTTCCTGTTAAAGGATCAGAGTTTGAGTACATAGAATGGATTCCTGGGTTCAAATCCTACTTCAGATATTTACCAGCGGAGTGACCTTGAGTAAATCACTTAACCTATCTGGGCCCCAGTTTTCTCATCTGTAAAGTGAAGGAATTGAATTTGATGTCCTTTAAGATTCCTTTCAGCTCTAAGTTTATGATCATCCAGGACTGGCATTGAATACAAACTCATTGTCAATTATCACACATCTTCAACACACTAAACTGCATCTAGCTATGGATCAAAGGTTAGTAGTTAGTTTATAAATTATTTGCAGTCATGGAGGAGATATTTCATAGAGTATGCAAGGCAGTTATCTAAGTTGCATTTTGAAATTTATAATGTATATAAAGTGCTTTGCAAACTTTAAGGTGATAGACAAATGTAATAGTACGAGTATTACATGGTGAAATGGAGCCTGGTTTCTCTTCAACATAGATTTGGGTTACATATGCCAGTTTTCAAATAATTAACAAGTATTGCTTAAGTACCTATTATGTGCCAGTCTTAGTTCCCAAGAATCTTTCAATCTCCATTTAAGAATATTTAAAGACTTTCCTATAAATTATATAATTTTATTTTAGGGGTTCATAATTTAGAGCTGCAAAATACCTTAGAGGTTATCAAGTCCAATTTCCTCATTTTATAGTTGAGGAAAATGAATCCTAGAGATATGTGACTTGCCCAGAGTGTCTGAAGCAGTATATGAACCCAGTTCTTTCCAACTACAAATGCAGTCCCCTATCATAGCCTCTCAAAGCAAAATAAGTCAAATGTGGCAATGAGAGCACATTAATGAAATTGTAACCCACAACTACTTGACCAACTTTACTTGCAACCAGAGCTTGGAAAAAATCTTCACAGGATGCTCGAGTCTGAAAATTTCATTATGACTTATTGGAATTATGATAGTTTTTCTCATGTGCTTGGTTTAGGTATACCTCCATGCACCACTCTATTGATCTAACTCAACTACTAGATCTATCTGAATGGAGAGTTTCATTTAGATTGGCCAAAGGCCAGAAGGCAGAATCATCCATTGGCACTCAAAATGATGATGGCTTTTTTTGGAGCTATGAAAATAGTTACACTAATAGTGTTAATTTAGGAATCAATCAACAAGTGGCCTGCTATATGTGAGATGTTGGAGATATCAGGACAAAAGTGAAACAGTCTCTACCAATGAGAAACTTTTATTCTAAAAATAATGATAAAAGTGATAGGATATATTAGTTGAAGATGTAAAAAGAGTTAATTTCTGGCACTTAGCCTTGAGAAATGGCTACTATCATCCTAATCCAAAGTTTTTAATCTAATTGATATATCTTTTCTTAAAACCAAAAAAAAAAAAAATACAAAACTCAATGTCTACAAAACCATTACGTGTTTTTAGCAATTGTTTTGAATAAATTATTTTGAAAAAATTTAACTTTTAAAATACAATTGAACACTATTCTAGCCAGTTGATATTATATACTGGTTGTTCAGCTATTACCATATTTGGCTCTGCATTTTGTTTTTTTTTGTTATTAGTTTCAATGATTTTATTTTCTAGGAGAATATCCCTGGTTGGAATGCTTCATCAAGTCTTATAACATCAGAAATGAAGTGGAGCAAGAAATCTGCTATCGAATTTTTGATACCGTAGTTGCAGAAGATTTAATCTAAAATTTAAACATGTATGTAATATAAATGTATAATGATGTAATTATGTTTCTGAGATATAACTAACTCCATATATTATTATAATAAAGTATTCTAAAATATTTAGTGACTTTGAATTTTTATTGAAATTTTTTTATATTACCAGCATTGCCTGTGAAGTCTGATTGTTAAAGATGGGTTTATCCCTTAAAAATACAAACCAAGCTGTCAAAATTAAGGACATTTTGAAGTTTCCCAAGATGAATTTTTTAAACATTTATTAATATTCATTTTTAACATGGTTACATGATTCATGCTCCTACTTTCCCCTTTACCCCCCGCACTCCCCCCACCCATGGCTGATGCACATTTCCACTGGTTTTGTCATGTGTCCTTGATCAAGACCTATTTCCAAATTGTTGATAGTTGCATTGGTGTGGTAGTTTCGAGTCCACATCCCCAATCATGTCCACCCCAACCCATGCGTTCAAGCAGTTGTTTTTTCTTATATGTTTCCTCTCCTGCAGTCCTTCCTCTGAATGTGGGTAGCATCTTTACCATAAATCCCTTAGAGCTGTCCTGTGTCATTGCTTTCTGCTGCTACAGAAGTCCATTACATTCAATTTTACCACAGTATATCAGTCTCTGTGTACAATGTTCTCCTGGATCTGCTCCTTTCACTCTGCATCAGTTCCTGGAGGTCTTTCCAGTTCACTTGGAACTCCTCCAGTTTATTATTCCTTTTAGCACAATAGTATTCCATCACCCGCATATACCATAGTTTGTTCAGCCATTCCCCAATTGAAGGACATCCCCTCCTTTTCCAGTTTTTTGCCACCACAAAAAGCGCAGCTATAAATATTTTCGTACGTCTGTTTATCTATGATCTCTTTGGGGTACAAACCCAGCAATGGTATGGCTGGATCAAAGGGCAGGCATTTTTTTATAGCCCTTTAAGCATAGCTCCAAATTGCCAGCCAGAATGGCTGGATCAGTTCACAACTCCACCAGCAATGCATCAATGTCCCAGTTTTGCCACATTTCCTCCAACATTCATTACTCTCCCCTTCTATCATTTTAGCCAATCTACTAGGTGTGAGGTGATACCTCAGACTTGTTTTGATTTGCATTTCTCTAATTATTAGAGATTTAGAACACTTTCTCATGTGCTTATTGATACTTTTGATTTCTTTACCTGAAAATTGCCTATTCATGTCTCTTGCCCATTTATCAATTGGGGAATGTTGCTGCATTGATATTGCTGGTTTTGAGGTAAATTACCTCTTTAGACTAGAATTGCCTACTTTGAATTCCTTTTTTCTTTTTATGGCACTTTAAAGAGGATATGTTGATTATTTAATTTCTTAGAAAATCTAATAGAATGAATTTATTTAGTTTGAAATTAATTCATGTCTACTTTTCTCTTTTTTTATAGTTTTATTTAATCCTAAATTAATATAGTAACAGTTTCTGTGGAAGTCAACCATTAGGCATATCCTTGCCATGGTGGAAAATTTATATCAAATTTTGTCTTTACAGTATTTTTCAAATCAAAATCAGAAATGGTCATCTTATATTCAAATATATATCCATTTATGTTTCTTACAACTAAGGACTAAAATGTGATTATTGTCAACATCTTGCTAATATTTACTACAGTAAGGGAAGCCTATTAATATATTGTGAAAAGCAATAAATGCATATTCTTTTTCTGCGACTTTCACATTGTAAAAGTACTGCTAATAAATTCAAAATACATATATAATTTTCTTTAGCGATTTGATAAGCTGATGCTGAGCCTGGAAATTAGGGCAAGATATAGAAAAAGAAATAGTTTTGGAGCTTAGGATGTCAGAGTGGGAAGCATATGAATGAGAAGTGAGAGCATCCTGCTCTGGATAAAAAGATCTCTTAAACACCCTGTCAGCAAAAAGACCAGTAATAACAGACCATCTTTACAGACTCCACCCAGACATCACACTTGGGAGATTGCCTCATCATCTTACCTGATAAGACCAATTTTTGTAAACTGGGGTGAGTCTTGGCCAATAGCCACAGTTTCATGTCATGGTTTTAGTTAAATTAACTTGTTGCAGCATGCAAAAGATTAGACCTGAAGATTTAGAGGGAAGGGTGGACTTTGGGTCTGGAACTTAGGACTAGGCATGCTTTCAGTAAAATTCTTTGGAATGTTGCTTCACTTCATGATACTTCAAACCTTGTTCTCGCCTATCTAAAGTACCTGAAGTGTGTGGTCCTCTTTTGTACCATGTGCTTTTCCTTCTCATGTATGTAATAGCAGCTAACATGCTTTGGTCATGTTCAGTCATTTTTAGTTGTGTTCAACTCATCATGATCCCATTTGAGATTTTCTTGGCAGAGATACTGAAGTGGTTTGCAATTTTCTTCTCTAGCTTAACAGATGGGGAAACTGAGTTCAATAGGGTTAAGTGACTTGCCTGGGGTCATATAGCTAGTAAATGTCTGTGCTCAGATTTGAACTCAGGTCCTCATGATTCCAGGGCCAGTGCTCTGTCTACTGCACCATCTAACTGCCCAAATGTGGGTGACAAAGCATTTAACATATAGTTTATTCAGACCTTGTAACACTGAAAGAGTAAGTGCCATTTACTCCATTTTTTCAACTCAAGAATCCATTTCAGAGGGATTAAGTGATATGTGGTAGAAGACTATAGAAAAGTGACCCTTTCTGATAGAAAATACTTGTCAGATAAGATTGTTGATGACATTTTAAGCAAAGAATACAGAATGCTCAGAACCTACATATCTAACCCCTGCTACCCCTTTTGGATAAATTTTAGGATTATAGGTTGCAGGATCACATAGTCTAGAACTACAAAGGACCTTAGAGCCCATCTACATCTATTCTGCCTCATTTTGAGGAATTGAGACCCAGGGAATTTAAGTGATTTAATGAAGGTAGGGTTGTACAGGTATTAAATGGGAACAACTGAGATTCAAACCCAAATCCTCTGACTCAATATCTATTTTTGTTCTTCCAAAGGGGAGAGGAGAGGAGCATTCACTCTTTACTCCTCTATGTTTGGAATGCTCTCTTCTCTGCTCTGATTACTGACTTTCCAGCTTCCTGTAAGTCTGTGGATTGGAGTGGCGAAGGGACTGGAGGCAGGCATAGCCACCAGCAGGCTCAAGATGCAAAAGTCTGCACCACAGCGATGGCAGTGTCAGTGAAGTGAGGGATATTTGAGAGATGAGGCAAAGGTGAGAGCAGAAGGCCTTGGCGACAGCTTGGCTATGGGGGCTGAGAGATGATGAGAAGTTGTGGCTGACTCCTACATTGTGCGTCTGAGAGCCTCAGGAGGCTGCATCCTCTGAATTTAAATCAAAGCTATGCTTCTCAGAAGCCACCTGACTCTTTGAAACTGGTTGCTTCCTTCCCTTTGGATTTTATAATCAGAACTTCTTTATCCCTTTTCCTTTGGCATCCAGCCCCAGTGCCTTCCTGGGAATGACTTACTCCCCCTTCTACTTGGTCCAATTCTGTCTTATTCTTCTGAGAAAGGATTTTGTTTAGATTTTGTTCTATGTTAACATATGTTACAGCCTCAGGAAAGGTAAAAGAATTTCCATTAAGAGGAAGCTTAGTAGTAGTTGAAAGATGCTAGACATAGTAATTTCTTATAGTGTGGCTCACTTGATAACCAGGAGTATCTGGGTACCAGTCAATCTCCCTTCTGTCTTTTCCCCTCCACATACTTCTACCCTCATGAATGGCTTACAGTCTATTTTGTAAACATTTGGGGGTATTATGTATTTGTGTTTCCACCAAACAGATCACTGACTCATTGCTACCACCATTCCCTACCTACATGCTATCAGCTCCATCCATGAAATGTTTGGTTCCATCCTTCATTGATTCACCTCTCATGTTCCCAAAGCAAGTCACCACTACCTACCCTGGAGCCTGGGTCATGGATTGGTTGGTTGGCATCAATATCTTTATAACCATCATTGGCTCCCAGTAAGACTAAAGCTGGATACATTTTCTTTCATTCGCAGCACTTCAGAAATCTACTTTGAGATACTTTTTTCTCTGAAACAATCCTTTCCCCATTCTCTCTGTCCTAAAATAAGATTCATTTGACTCTGTCTGGAAGAAACCAGATGACAGAGTGGATAGTGATGGACTTGAAGTCAGGATGATAAGTTCAAGTCCAGTCTAATACATCTACTTACTGTGCAACCCTGGGCAAGTAGTCAACCCTCTGTCTACCATAGTTTCTTTGAACCTATAATCGATATAATAATAGCACCCACTTTCTCTAGGTGGTGATGATGATCAAGTGAGACAAAATTTGTAAAAGATAGTGCTTAGCACATAGTAGAGGCTTAGTAAATGCTATTTCCTTCCTAAATCCTTTTAAAGGCAACTATCATCAATCCAGTGATCAAATAGCTTGGGGCTCAGTCACCACCACTTCTGCCTTAACCTCCTTTAAACAATCCAAGGAGGAGTGGGAGATGAGGTTGATGAGAAGAAATGAGATTCTTGATTAGGTGGGTTCCATTTACCTTACAAATATATCGTTTATTAACAATGTGCAAATCTGAAGAAAGTTTTCCTTCAAATAATAACAACAAAGAGGAGTTAAAAATGCACACTATTTTGAGAATTAAAATAATTTTTTTCCTTCTTCCTGAAATTTTGCCCCTTTTCTTATTTTGAAATCTGTGTGATAAAGTTGTATTGGCCAAGGCAAGTTTTGAGTCTCTTCCTTGAACCTATTTTGCATATTTGAATATACCTGATTATTTTTTCATGCTATCTCACAGAACCCATTTTCAACTTCCATGTGTTTTGTTTTATTTATTCGCTTTTGTGAAAGTAGTGGTTTCTTGCATCTGGTCTGATAAAAATGTTGACTAACTTTTTTCAGATTATCTACATTTGAAATATTCTAGCAACTTGTCTTAAAGGTACTGTTATGTTTTTCCTGTGAGAAAATTCAATTTGTTTAGTTTTTGCCCTGAAGCTCTAATAAGTTCTTTGTTTGTTTGTTTTTTTTAAACATACCTTGAATGTAATTTTTCCCCCTGTTGGAAACATTATTTCTCAGAAAGATGCCATCTTGTTTGTCTTCTAAATTTAGCTATATCCTGTAGAGTTCTGTCCCAAAATTCTAGTATAAATCCTTTCAATATTAAAAAAAAAAAAAGTAGCCAAATTTAATACGATTTTTAATGGGATTGTAAGAATTAAAATTAGATTTAACTCAATGTGCATGTTATAAAATGGCATTGTGGTCACCAATTATAAAATATCCCTTAAGTCAAAATGACTGTGAGCAGTTTTTATTTACAATGAGCTAGAAAAAGTGAAAGTGGGAAATATAGGAAAGAGACAGAGCCTAAACAAGCCTACCAGCTATAAGTGCTTCTTAGATGAAATGAAGTCCAGTTCAGCACCCTGCAGGGACTTCCTCAACTACCAATCTCCATGAAAGTTCGGTAGTTTCCAGCAAGCCAAGGCAGAATCCAAGAAAAGAGTCCAAAGCCGAGGCATGAATCTCTGGAACCAGTCTCTCCACAAGCCAAGGAAGGAATCTCTCCAAGGAACCACTTTCTCCAAACACCAGGAAGGGAATGGTGTCCCAGACCATGTTGGTCTCTTTTTATACCCCTTTTTCCATGTCATTTCCTGTCTCTCCCCCTCTTCACGGGAACCAATTGCAGTCTTTCAATTTGTCTAGCACTGTCCAAGGAGGGGCAGTGCTTCTGGACTTTGGGGGTGTGAACTGGTAAATGGCTTTTGAGCTCTCTTACCTAATGGTTAAGTGGGGGTACTAAGAAGGGGTACTTTAAATTCTTGATTTGATTAGCTAAAAATAGACAAGGGGAGAGTTAATTCTATTTTCACTGTCAGGCTTCTATTATAATGTGTTTATTTACAAATTCTTTTTATATTGACAATCTCAGCACTAAAGAATAAGAATGCATTTTTATATATTCCTTGGATAACTTAAAATGTCTGAAATAATCCCCAGAACATATAAATGTGATTGTTGGTCTCAAATGAGATAACATGTAAAATACTTTGTAAAGCTTTATTTTAATCTTAAATGTCTATGTAAATGCTAGCTTTAAATAATAATGGTATGATTATAGTATTAAATGTAAAATATAGTAAAGGTATTATAATATGTAAAATATAGTAAAGGTATTATAATAAATAAATAATAACAGTAGTGAATATAATATAATTATAAAGAAGTATTAACATGTAACATATGGATATATACATATATAATAAATATGTAATATATTAGCTATTATGATTTTGGTATTAATTATTTGGTTATGAAATTCTATAGCTTAGCCCCAGTTAGTTGCAATTTAGAAACTATTGACAATGATCCTCTATATCATCAAAGCGTAAAGAAGATAAAGACTATATACAGTGCAACATAAGCTTTTAAAAGTTAATTCAGGGTGGGCAGCTGGGTAGCTCAGTGGAGTGAGAGTCAGTCCTGGAGACAGGAGGTCCTAGGTTCAAATCTGGCCTCAGACACTTCCTAGCTGTGTGACCCTGGGCAAGTCACTTGACCCTCATTGCCCACCCTTACCAATCTTCCACCTATGAGACAATACACCGAAGTACAAGGGTTTAAAAAAAAAAAAAGTTAATTCAGGGGGCAGTTGGGTGGCTCAGTGGATGGAGAGCCAGGCCTAGAGATGAGTCCTGAGTCTAAATCTGGCCTCAGATACTTTCTAGCTGTGTGACCCTGGCCAAGTTACTTAACCCTCATTCCCCCATTGCTTAGCCCTTATCACTCTTCTCCCTTGGAACCAATACACAGTATTGATTCTAATATGAAAGGTAAAGGTTGTTTTTTTTTTTAAATTATTTCAATATGGCAGTGAAAAATAAAGTAGAAGCATTTTCTACAGCTAACCCAAAGAATAGCATTTATGAAACATTTTCATTTATTTTCTTACTAGCATTTTATAGAAAGAATGAATGCTAAGGAATTTTAAAATCCACTTAAGTAGTATTAGATTCATGAATGAAATCTGTTATGTTTGAAAAAAGTGATAAATATTTGTCAGGTGAGAAAAGGAACATAGTCCCATATAATTTAAATGTCATGGAAATAATTAGCTTTCCTTAACTTTCCAGTTTCTAATTACTAATAATGAAATGAAAGAGAATTCTGTAGGCAACCTTTTATGTGAGATTGGGGATTGTGATAAATGGTAGTTATTTGGGAAGTGAATGTGCCATGTTTTTGCTTGTTTTTATCTCGAGAGACTCACTCTGAAGTGTAGTCTCATTACACAATAAAAACGAACTCAGTATAATTGGTATATCTGGTGGAGGATTGTTCTGCCTACTACTAGACCTATCAAGTGCCTAAGCATAAATTTAAATCCCTCCAGATATTCCACCAAGAAATCCTTATCAAACATTTAAATTTTTCTCCCTTTTAAAAATGTTTAATTTATATCTAATAGTAGATTTTCATCTTGTTTTTTGCATCAATGAATACAAATATTTCAAGATAAAAAGAACAGGAAAGAGGCTTTTTATAAAAAATCATAAGCTTCCATGACACGGGTTTGCTTAAAAGAACCTGAGTAAGACAGAATCAGAATCACTTTATGTCCCTTTCTACACTATTTTTCCTTCTATGCCTTATAAAAAGTTGTTGCTACCCTTGTTTTCCCATGGCCATTAACTCGTCTCCCTCCTTTAAGTGAAAGCTCTCCCTCTCTCACGACAAAAACATATGGTCAAACAAAACAAATCAATGTCTTGACCTAGTCTGGGAATGCCTGCCTGATTATTTAGCCCCATGTTGGAGAACTCATGGCATGCGTGTCCCCTGCTGGAGGGGGCTGCTCTGTTCCACCTCTCCATCGCACCAGAGGACATTTGTCACATGCCTGCCCCTCTGCCCAGCAGCCCAATGCCAGTCTTCCTCCCTCCCCTGTCTGGGGATGGGGGGGGGGGGAGCTCATAGGCAGTGCAGTTTGGGCACAGGATCTCTAAAAGGTTTACCAGCACTGGTAAGTCCATCACCCCTCTAGTCCATCATCACATCTCTATCAAAAGCTATAAAAAAAATACTAGTATCATAAAAATGACAGTCTTTTATCTCACGAGTGGCCAGTCAGTACTGCTTATGGTCAGAGTTTTGAGATCTTTAGAATTACTTTCCATCATACTATAATGATGGTCAATATATAAATTCTGGATCTATTTATTTCACTACACAATTTTAAGTTGTAAGTTTTGCTGCCCCAAAAGTGGTCAAAATAGTTTCATTGGTAATTTCTCTTATTTCCTATTTCATATACTATTTCTCCTTTTTCATTTTTAAATTTCGATATGTGATTTTCTTCCTTTAAAATTCAAATTAGCTAATGGTTTGTCTATTAGGGTTAGGGTTAATATTTTCAAAACAAATTTCCAATTTCATTCTATTTAAAAATTTTCAATATATTTACCTTTTTTTTTTTAATTTTCAGAATTTTTATTTTGAGGGGGCCAGGGCTTGCTGTTTATTGATTTGTTGTGGTGTTTTTTTTTTTAGTTGCATGCCCAATTAATTGATCTCTTCTGTCTTTTGATATCTCAGCCACTACCACATACTAGTTCAAATACCACCTCTTCAATGAGGCTTTCTATCATCTCTTTTCTTTGAATTCATACATCACTTTATACTGCATTAATGCATAAACTACTTTAATTAGTTTAATTAGTTGATTAACTTATGCATTAACTACATCAACTTTGTGTTGTGATTATCTTACCAACTCAAAGAATGCCCTGTTGTCTAAATTAAATTGTAAACTCAAAATCAGGAAAAATTTATGTATGTCTCACAATCAGTAAGCCTTCATTAAAAGCCTGCTGTGTGCTAGGGAATGTCCCTGGTCCATTATCATGCTTATAGTTGGTACTCAATAAATATTTGTTGAATGAATTTTTTTATTTTGAAGCAAAGCTATATATTCATAAAGATACCTCTATGATTATGTAAGTTTGGAGTAAAAATCAAATCAAATGGTAGCAAGATAATAATAGGAAAAATCAGCAAAAGGCATCACCATTTTGTTGCAGCAAATCTTTGGAAACAATGCTGATATCCTGCAACATTTTATAAATAATTTATCCAAGTTTGTGAGTTAGTAGGAAAAGTGCTGAACTTATTATTAAGTTACCTGGGTCAGAGTTCCACTTCTACCACTTAAAAGCTGTGATATTAGGCAAGTTACACCCTTTCTTTGGATCTCAATTTTGTTAGCTGAAAAATGCCAGGTGGACTACATGATTCTTTGTACACCTGAATTCAGTCAACCAACAAGCATTTATTAAGCAACTACTATGTGCTAGCCACTAGAGATACAAGCCCTTATATTTAGATTATACTTTAATTACACAGTACTAATTAATTATACTTAAAACACAAATTACATTTGAATCAGTCCAACTTTCTAATAGAATCTCTGAAACTTATGAATCTGTTTTGACTTATTTCTAATTTCTCAAAATGTGTTCCACTCATCATAGCATACATTTTAGAGGCACAAATCTTTCTAAAAGCTTTGAGCAACCTAAAAAAGTTTTAGATGGGCTAAAAATTTAGTTCCCCTCTTTTAAAAAAATTAATTTGATCTTGGAAAATCGGATGTATGTCAAGAAAGAATTGAAAAAGCTTCTTTCAGGCTCCAAGTGAAGAATCTGCATTTATGTAGAGGAAATGAGGCTCAAACAGAGAAGTTATTATGAGGGAGAGAATCATCTGCTATGATTTGGAAACGCTAATGATATTTTTGGTTCCTATTTCTATTCTTCTTTCCTAGGCATCTTATTCTTCATCTCAAAGACTGCTTTTAATAGAGGGTTCTTTGTATTCTATTTAGTTCCTGTCACTGCAGAAACTCATTATTTTAAGTTTCTTAGTTACAGAATGAAAGGCACTTAGTTATTGAATGCACTAGAATCTCACTATTCAAATAGATTAAATTTAATCAAACAACCAATTAATAAGCCCTACCATGTTCATAACATTGTACTAGAGGCTCTAAGGGGTGGAAAGAGAGCAAAAAAAATGGAAATATTAATGACAAAGCTGCTTTCATGAAGCTTATCTAGCTAAGAGGATATAGCCACATGCACAAACTTGAAGGACCCTATTACATAGTTATTCAGCCCTGGTAAAATTGTAAATTCCCAATGTATGCCACTTAATTTTAAATTCCTTAACCTACTCTTTTCTTAGATACCACTCTCCTCTTTTCTACTTTGTCCCTTTTAGTCATTCTGAAAGCATTTTAAATTATTTACACAGACAAAAATGAAATAGCCCCTGCCCTCAAGGAACTTGTATTTATCTCAAGCTTATACATAAGTCATCATATAAAAATAATATTAAAAATAGAACTTCTGGTTAAGAAGATGATAGCACCAAAGGTCATAGAATAGTCCTCTCTGACATATAATCCAGCAGTAATTTAAAAAGGGAACTAGATAAAATAAAAAATTCAAAGAGAAATATTAATATATTTCAGCACAGTCCTGCACAAGAATATAACTAGCTTCTACAAGCACTGAAAGAGGTTGTTCCACCATGAAAGCCAACTCAGATAGATAGACAGGAATCCTACAGTAGTACCTAGACCAGAGCTTCACCCTTATTGGTTATAACTAAAGCAAACCCCTAATCTGGGACAAGGATGGCTGCCAGTATCCTTGATTGTTGACTCATTATGGTAGGAAAGAAGTCAGGAGCAGGAACATAACAAAATGGTCTTGGATTAAAAGGATGGGAAAAGATAGAACTTGGTTTTAGTGCAAAACTTCCAATCAGAAATTGAAAGTAGATATATGAGCAAACAGAAGAAGATACCAATCACTTAAGAAATATAGGTCAACATAGTAACCTAGTTTTTATTGAACTCAGTGACTCAAGCTATTGGGGGAAGAATTTACTCTCTGATAAAAACTGTTTGGAAAACTAAAAAAATAATATGGCAGAAACTAGGCATAGATCTCACACTGTACACCAAGATAAAGTTAACATAGTTATTTGGTCTAGAAATACAGGAAGATAACTTAAATTAGGGGAACACAGAAAAATGTACCTGTCAGATTTAAAGATAAGGGAAGAAGTTAAGACCAAGTAAGACATAGAGAACATAATAAAAAGTGAAATGGATAATTTGGATTACATTAAATTAAAAAGTTTCTTTACAAACAAAACCAATGCAACCAAGATTAGAAGAAAAACAACAAATTGGGAGAAAAAAATTAAGAGCAAGAATTTTTGGCAAAGGCCTCATTTCTCAAAAATGTAGGAGGCTGAGTCAAGTTTATAAGTATACAAAGCATTCCCCAAAATTTTGATAAATGGAGATTGGATATGAACAGGCAGTTCTCAAATGAATAAATTAAAACTGTCTATAGTCATCTGAAAAAATGCTCCAAATCACTATTGATTAGAGAAATGCAAATTAAAACAACCCTGAGATACCACTTCACACCTATATCATATTTCCTGCCAACTCAGGGAAAAGAGAGAGAAGAGAGGAAGGGAAAGAGCATGGATTGCAAGATATCAGAGGGCAATGATTAAAAAATGTTACCCACATGTAATCTGGAAAAGAAAACTATAACAAATTCTTTAAAGAATTGATAAAAAAAATAGTTTAAGTCAGAAGTTGGAAAAAATTAACCCAAGAAATAAATTACTTAAAAACTACAATAGAGGTGGTGGGGGTTAAGATGGCGGCAGAGTAAAAAGCAGTTCTTAACCTCTCCTGACTGAAACACACAAGACTCCTCAAGGGGACATAAAAACAAGTCCAGACGAATGGAGGAACCCCACAACAGGGCACAGCGTGGAAGGTAAGTGGAATTGTGACATTTCCATGCTATAAAGGGGTGAAACAGCTCTCACTAAATCGTGGGCTGAGCAACCACCCCACCCCCACCCCCTCCACACACACCACCTATAGCGCCGAAGCCAGTTAAAAAGAAATAGAGCAAGTTTGGGGCACCCATCGAGTCACTGGCAGCTCCAGGGCCTGTTCCTGAGAGCAGCAAGATTTGGGACTCCAATAAGCCAAAGAACGCACGCGAAATCTGAGCACGGGAGCAGGACGCAGGAGCAGCAGAGGCGTGGGTGGAGGCAGACACAGCCATGAGCTAAAGCTCTGAAACCCTGAGTGGGGAACCAGCATAGGCGGGTATAGGACTGTGGAAGCAGCACCCTGAGACTTGTAAAGGAACTTCCAGCAGAGGATCAAGCAAGGGGGTCCACCAGGGGGCTTGACCTTGGAAAAAACCAGAATGCGAGGATAAAGCTGAGAAGCTGCTGGGCTAATGATGGCTACCCAGACTCAGGAAGTTCAGAAGAGAAAGAATAACAACAAGAAAAAGAGGTCTTTAACACTCGACAACTTTTACACAGAGAAAATCCAGACAACCGAGCAGAGGAGGAGAACAAACAAGCATCCGGACCCTCCTCAAATAAGGAAAACTCCTCACAAGCTATGGAAGAGTTCAAAACTGAGATTCTGAGGAAGATGGAAGAGATCTGGCAAGAAAATAACTGTTTAAAAGGTAGAATCTTGCAATTGGAAAGTGAGGCTCAGAAATCAAATGAACTGATAAGCAAAGTGAATCAGATTGAAAAAGAAAACCAAAAGATCATAGCTGAAAACGAAAAGTTTAGAGCCGAAAACCAGTCCCTAAAGGCTAGAATTGAGCAATTAGAAGCTAATGATCTCTCAAGACAACAAGAACAAATAAAACAAAGTCAAAAGACTGAAAAAATAGAAGGAAATATGAAATATCTCAATGAGAAAGTGACAGACCAAGAAAACCGGTCTAGAAGAGACAATTTGAGAATAATTGATCTTCCAGAAAAATCAGAAATTAATAGAAACCTGGACTCCATACTAAAAGAAATTATTCAGCAAAATTGCCCTGAAGTCCTACAACAAGAGGGCAATATAGACATTGAAAGGATTCATAGATCCTTTCACCACGTTCGATCCAGAGAGGAAAACGGCCAGAAATATAATTGCCAAATTCAAGAGCTTTCAAGCAATGGAAAAAATCTCACAAGAAGCCAGAAAGAGACAATTCAAATATCAAGGAACACCAATCAGGACCACACAGGATCTGGCAGCATCCACGCTAAAAGACCGTAAGACTTGGAATACAATATTCAGAAAGGCAAGAGAGCTGGGCCTGCAACCACGGATAAACTACCCATCAAAATTGACTATATATTTCCAGGGGAAAGTATGGGCATTCAACAAAATTGAAGAATTCCAAGTATTTGCACAGAAAAGATCAGGGCTAAATGGAAAGTTTGATATCCAACCACAAAAATGGAGAGAAACATGAAAAGGTAAATAAGAAACAGAGGGGAAAGAAAGAAAACTTATAATTTTTAAATTTGCCTTTTTAAGGGCCTCAGT
>NC_058134.1:128101193-128213094 GCF_016433145.1 Gracilinanus agilis
AGAAGCCAGTCAAAATTCAGCCTTGGCCTTGGTCTATTCTGAAGCCAATGTTTTGTGTTTTGAAGTGACATAATTTGTAACTTCTGTGCATCTGCAAAGTTTTGGGGGTTCTTTTGTGTGAAATGAGTCTTGAAATATATATAATAAACTCCATGCTCCTAGAGGCAGAGCTGGAAGCATGAGCTACAAGACAACTCCAGTGTCCCTTTATTTCCTTATCAACTAAACTGTCCTTATCAGATTATCAGAAATGATAAAGAGATCTCAAGAATTAGGCACTTAAAAATTTATCAACTGACTTTTAAGACAATCCCTAGCTACATGACCATTGTAATGGTGAGGCACCAGGGATGTTAATTATTATTATTAAAATGTAACTAAATGGTTTGTGGGTATACACTAGGTTGAAGGAGAGACAGGACCAACCAGGATAGGGAGACCAGGGTTCACTGCTAAGCTTTTAGCTGACACAGGAATGGCAGTTGGCCTAACAGTCACCTAGCTTACCCTAGGCCAGGGTCTATGGAACCAGCAGGCAAAGGTAAAAGTTTATGCAGTTTAATTGAGGGAAATAATAATTGAAGGATGGGAATAAGGGATTCTATACTTAAAACCTAAGGGCAAACCACAGGGGGCAGGGAAGGACTTAACTACACTATCCTATTGACCAGGCAGGGCCCAAAGGAAGCAGTACTGAAGTCACAGGGAAAGCTTCTTCAAACTTGGTTGCAGCCAGGTTTGGTCAGCTCAGCTAAAAGGCCTGAGGGTGGCTTTGGGGTCTCATGGTAAATCCAAGGATGGTCACAGGATGCCAAGAGCCAACTCCACCAGGTGATCCAAGGTACCCAGGTAGGGAGAGTGAGTTTGAAATTTTGTCCACCAGATCCCAAACCACTTCCCCACTTGGTGCGGCTCTGCAGGTCTTGTCCATTTGCTGAAAGCCTCCACCTCTCAGGATCCCAGGGAATCTGGATGCAGTTTTTCCCTAACTGAGATCTCCCAGGGTTAGCAACAGTTATGTCCAACCACTAATGGAGTCTCTCTCAGAGCACAAGCCCACTTCCTGCTCCTTCATTCCATCTTGGAATCCTTCAGCCCTTCCTGCTAGATCCAACACTATTTCTAAATTAATTGCTAAATAAACCCTCACAACACCATTGAATATGACTCTTGTCCACATCCTTCCCATGAATTCTCTGTAGTTTTCATGCAAATGTACTGGTAGCTTTCTTGCTCTCACTTGGCTTCAAGAATACATCAGTGAAAAGCATGGGGATCATTTGGTTATCTCTTGCCATTGCCATGACATCAATCTATCTTTTATTTTTTAGCATAGATTTCCAAGATGAAATCCTTTATTCCATTTCTTTGCAGGTCCTTAAGTTTTCAACGTGTTCACACCCTCTATGTACTTCTTCATTGTTTTCTGAGTGATGCTCATTTTTTATTATTTGGGAGATTTTGGTGTTCTATGATTTGCTGCCCTACATCACCAAATAGATTATTGGCTTTTCTTTCAAGGACAAATTTGAAATTATTAAAAAAGCTTTGGAATTTCTTGAAGGAAATCTTGCCTATTCTCATCATGTTTAATTCTGGGCCCAATTTCAACTAATTTTCCATTTGTAGTATCTGTCCCAGATATGCTTCCTATAGATTATCTATCTAATTGTATATCATAATCTGAGCCAGAAGCATTTTTCATCCATATGGCTTTTCCTATGTTGGTGGTTAGGTTAAAATTTTTTAAGTGGCGGTGAATCTACAGTACTCCAGGACTTGATATGACTATTGCAGTGCCATCCACAAAAAGAAGCACCTGGAGGACCTCACCTTATGTCCAACAAATGCATACATCAGTAGAAGATATGTTGTCTAGATCAGTGTAAAATCCTAGTCTTCCAATATTTATAAGCCATCCAGAACTAGTCAGTTTCCTGGGCCACTTATTCTGGATTTCAACAATACACAGTAGAAACTTCATTTGCCAAAATTAGGATAAATCAGGGACCCATAATAGTGCAATGTGGATTAGAGTGAACACAAATTGTATCTTTTTATATGTATTTTCCCTTAATGGTTTGCATACAATCGATAATTAAACCAAGTTCTTTAACCCCAGAACTCAACTATTACCATGACCAAAACTTTTCTGTAGTTTTAAATAAATACTAAAATAGCATCAGGGAAGAAATATAGAATAACTCTTGAAAGACTCAAAGAATCTTAAATTTATTTCCATGGCAGTAGGCCGTTCAATTCTTGCCAGTAAAACAAGATAATTATTATATATCAAGTTCTTCAATTTATTAGCTGTTGGTTTGATATATGGAAAATAAATCATTTGATGAATTGCTTCTCTTAATATATGTAATTTTTATTTCAGCCAGCATTATTGAACAGATGTAGTATGGGTTTCTTGGATTTGTTTATTCCTCTGCAGAAAATCATTTGAAATTGGTTTTCTAAAGAAGAAAAGGGGATGTATTTGGTGCTGATGAAAGCTGAAGGAAATTACAGCATAGGCCATAAAGATATGCTTACAGCTTCAATATCTTGAAATCTTGACACATCACACATTAATATTCCAGCCTTCAATATCTGGAGAGCTGAGAGTAATACTTAGTGATTCTTTGTATATCACTATAATCCATTTGTGTCCAAAGAAGCCTTCTTTTGATCTCAACTAAAACTGACCACAATCATCAGAAATAAAATTTCGCGGCTTTAACTTTGCATTCAGAAAAATCAAATTGCCCTTCTCTGTATTCAGAGAGGACAAAGAAGATCTGTAACTCCTATGCCATCCATGTGAGAGCTAAATTATCATTGTGAAAACTGACGATATTGGACAATTCAGACAAATGATGGTTCATGGCTACATCAAATTGACTGGTGATATTTTCAGATTTATTTGTCACTAGGAATAGTCAAATACATTTAGCACCTTTTCACTTCCCAATTGAGTTCTAGTCTGTTGGAAGACAATCCAAACAAATTGACTCTTAGAACAGGTATGTAATCTTTCTCTCATCAACTGCTGTTCTCAACTTTGAAACCTCTGCTACTCCCAGGACAAGCCTAACATTACCAAAGTTCTGATACTCTTTGGACAAGGAAACACAGAAAAGTTTTCCTTGTATAGAATTGTCTCTGGGCTATTAGCACCTTCCTCTATTTAAGTAATTCCATTTATGAATAATTTTGTTGACACACTGGCAGTAACAACTTAGCATTAATTCTCAATGAGTTTTCTCAGTCAGTCTTTGTCACAGTATGGCTAACAGAATTTGACTAACAAATGTGATTCTTTGATTTGGCAAGGGCAAAATAACCTATGGATCCATTTGTTCAAAAACCATGAATGGAGGGTCTATTATGTTCAAAGCACTGATGATATGCATAATCTTTTACAGTTTCCAAAATGTACAATGTGCTATAGAATCATAATATTTAAAATGGGAAAGAATCCTAGAGATGTTTAGTCTAAGTTCCTCATTTTACAGAGGACAAAAACTAGGTCAATAATGAAGGATAGATTTGATGATGAGCAACTCACATTACCTTTCAAAACCTCGATTTCTTCATCTGTTAATTGAAGATTATACTTTTATGACTTACTTCACAAGGATATTAAGAAAGCATTTTGCAAAGCTTGAAGCACCATACAAATTTGAATTTTGATTCTTGGACTGATAGCCTTTCTGAAAACTTCATGAATATCTTGAATTTTAGCTTCCTATTAACAATTTTTATCTTTTGAGTCCAAATATTGTTCTTGTTAGAGAAAATGGAAGCAAGAGTTCAATAATTCTATCTTTTTTCACATCATCAGTAATCATCCTATCCACTAAATACAAATCCTAAGCCCTTTGATGAATTCCCTGTTTTATTCTCCACAGTGACCTTTGCCAAATTTTTCCTCTCTTAAATCCCTCAGCAACATAATTGCCCCTTTCTTACAGCTTGCTAATTACTTAGCCACTTACTTCACTAAGCCATTGCAGCCAACTAACTGGAGTCTCCTGAGCTTCTTGCCTCCATTTCTAAAAATTTCTCTGCATTATCATTTATTTTCTCCCCCTTTACTCTGGTCACAAAAGTATTCCTTTTCTTTGCTGAAGCTAAAACCTTTATGTCTGCCCTTGATACCATTCCCTCATTCCTCTTCTCAAACAAACTTCAATAGTAATCTACCCCCCTCTCTCTAAAGCTTCTGAATTTTGTCCCTGAACACTGGCCTTCTCTTTTCTGCTGAAAAAACATTCATTGGCCTTCCCAATCCTAAAAAAAGCCTTTCCTTGACCTTTCTATAACAATAAACTACTGTTCTATCTTTTCCTTCTTCACTACTCAACTTCTTGAAAAAGTAACCTAAAACAGATGCTTCTTCCCACTCCTTTGTCTCATTTTTTGGATCCTTATTCTCTTTGTAAATGGATATTCCTCAAGGTTCTGGTCTTGTCCCTTTTCTCTTCCCTTCTCTTCTCATTCAATATTCCTTCCTTTCAAAATTTTACTTAGCTCCATGGTTTAAACTGCCACATACATAAAGATAAGTCCCAAATGTGCATCTCTAGCCTTGATGACTTTTCTGAGCTCTAAGTTCACATCTCCAATTCCATACAGAATACTTCCACCATGATGACCTAGTGATATCTCAAATCATTTAATCAACCAATAGCTTTTATTTTTTGATATATTTCTATGTATTTCTTTAAATAATTCCCAATTATTGGGACATGAATGCATTGCTGTTGGAGTTGTGAGTTGATCCAACCATTCTGGAAGGCAATTTGGAATTATGGGCTTTAAATAACTGTCTGCCCTTTGATCCAGCCATACCACTGCTGGGTTTGTACCCCAAAGACGTAATAAGGAAAAATACATGTACAAAAATATTCATAGCCATTTGTGGTGGCAAAAAATTGGAAAATGAGGGGATGCCCTTGGATTGGGGAATGGCTGAACAAATTGTGATATCTGTTGGTGATGGAATACTATTGTGCTGAAAAGAATAATGAACTGGAAGAATTCTGTGTGAACTGGAACGACCTCCAGGAATTGATGCAGAGTGAAAGGAGCAGAACCAGGAGAACCTTATACATCAGTGATTCCCAAAGTGGGTGCCACCGCCCCCTGGTGGGTGCTGCAGCGATCCAGGGAAGCAGTGATGGCCACAGGTGCATTTATCTTTCCTATTAATTGCTATTAAAATTTAAAAAGAATTAATTTCCAGGGGTGCTAAGTAATATTTTTTCTGGAAAGGGGGCAGTAGGCCAAAAAAGTTTGGGAACCACTGTTATGAACAGAGACTGATGCACTGTGGTACAATCGAATGTAATGGACTTCTACTAGCAGCAATACAATGATCCAGGACAATTCTGAGGGATTTATGAGAAAGAACGCTATTCACATCCAGAGAAAGAACTGTGGGAGTAGAAACACAGAAGAAAGACATTTCTTTGATCAAATGGTGCGTTAGGGATGTAGACTCTAAATGATCATTCTAGTGCAAATATTAATGATATGGAAATAGGTCTTGATCAATTATATATGTAAAACCCAGTGGAATTGCTTGTTGGTTACGGGAGGGGTGTGGAAGGAAGAGAGGGAAAGAACATGACTCATGTAACCATGGAAAAATATTCTAAATTATTAATTAAATAAAAAATAAAATATTTCCCAGTTCTATGTATATTTAAAAAAAATGATATCCAGATTGTTCTTCCTTCCTTCTCTTCTCTCCCTACTCTTTGAGAAGGCAAGCAATTTTGATATCAATTATTTATGTGAAGTTATGCAAAGCTTATTTCCATAATATTGCTTAAAAAACAGACTAAAAGAGAGAAAAATAAATAAAATAAAAAATGTATACTTCATTCTGCATTCAGAGTTCACCATTTTTCTCTCTGGAGGTGGATAGTATTTTTCATCCCAGATCCTTTGGAATTGTCTTGATTAGAGTAGCTAAATCTTTCACAGTAGTTCATTCACACAATACTCTTGTACAAAGTTTTCCTGGTTTGGCTCACATAACTACATGAGTTCATATAAATCTTGCTAGGTTTTTCTGAAACAATCATGATCATCATTTCTTATAACACAAAGTATTCCATCAAAACTACATACCACAATTTGTTCAACCATTCCCCAGTTGACAGGCAGTTCTTTGCTTTCTAATTCTTTTCCACCATAAAAAGCTGGTATAATTTTTTTGGAGGGTGGGGAATAAATAATTACTTTTCTCTTTTCTTTTCTCTCATTGGGATATAGACTTAGCAGTGGTATTTCTGAGTCAAAAATGCATAATTTTATGCCCTTTGAGAATAATTCCAAATTGTTCTCCAAAATAGTGAGACTAGTTCATAATTCCACCAACAATGCATTAGGGTCCCAATTTTTCCATATTCCCTCTCACATTTATTTTCCTTTTCTATTATGTTAGTCACTCTGATGGGTGTGATGTGGTATCTCACTGTTGTTTTAATTAATGTTTCTCTAATTAGTAGTGACTTAGAACAAATTTTCAATCACTATTAATAGCTTTGATTTTTCTTCTGAAATTGCCTTTTTATTTATATCCTTTGATCATTTATCAACTGGTGAATTGCTATTATTTTTATAAAATTGACTAAGTTCCCAATACATTTTAGAAATGAGACCTATATCAGAGAAAGATGCTGTAATTTTTTCCAGTTTCCTATTTTCCTTCTGTTTTTGGCTACATTTGTTATGTCAGTGCAAAAGCTTTTTAATTTAATGTAATCAAATTCATCAATTTTGCTTCCCATGATCTTCTCTACCTTTTTTATGAACTCTTACCTTATCCATAGATCTAATAGGTACATTTTCCCATACTTCTCTAAGTTACTTATGATATCAACCTTTATATCTAAATCATTTATCCATTTTGACTTTACCTTGGTATATCTTGTGAGATATTGGTCTTTGCCTAATTTCTGCCAGCTGCTTTTTAGTTCCCAGTATGTTGCTTATAGTGAGTTCTTACCACTAAGCCCAGATCATTACGCTTATCAAACACTAGATTACTATGATCATTTATTATTATGCATTTTATCTATTCCATTGATCTACCACTCTCCTTATTTGCTAGTACTAGATTGTTTTGATGATTACAGCTTTATAATAGAGTTTGAAATCTGATACAACTAGACACCTTCCTTCACATTTTTTCAATGATTCTCTTGATATTCTTGATTTTTCATTTTTCCACATTAATTTTGCTATCATTTTATAGTTCTATAAAATAATTCTCAGGTAGTTTGATTGTTACAGTACTAAATAAGTAAATTAACTTAGGTAGAATTGTCATTTTTATTATTTTGGCTGAGTCTACCCATTAGCAATTAATACTTGGCAGTTGTTTAGAGATCTTTTTTGTCTTTATTTTTAAAAATTTTATATGTAACATAATTCACTATATAACATAACAATGACATTACACACATAATTTATTATAAATATGTAATAAATATAGTTATCCAAGAGAAACAAATTCTCACATTGCTATATCCAAAAATCAGTCTCTCTCTTTTTATTTTTTACTCCTCCCTCACACCTTTCTCCTCTCCCCAAGAAGGCAGGTAGTATGATATAGATTATCCATAAATTATTATATAATATATATTTTCCTATTTCTTATGATGCCTTGTGAAACAAAGCATTTATTGCTTTCACTAAAGAAAATGTCATGGAGGAAATAAAGTGAAGAATTGTATGTTTTAATCTGCATTCTGTTTGTTTCTTCTATGGTGGTAGATATCATATTTTCACCATGAATCCCTTAGAAGTATCCTGTATCCTGGCTTTTTGATAATTGTCATTCACAGTTGATCATCATTAATTCTCATTGTTATCTTGCATACAACACTCTCTTTATTCTGCTCACTTCACAACACTTAAATCTTTCAGGTAATTTTGTGATCATCTTGTTTGTCATTTCTTATGGCACAATAGTTTCCATTACAATCATATACCACAACTTATTCAGCCCTTCTCCAATCAATGGACATGCCTTCAGTTTACAGTTCTTTGCTACCACAAAATCTGTCTTTGTGTGAAAAGGTAAAAACTATTTTGTAATTGTGTTCATATAGTCCTTGGGTTTGTCTTAACAGGTAAATTACTAAATATTTTATATTGTCTATAGTTATTTTAAAAGGAATTTCTCTTTCTTTTCCTGTTGGATTTTTTTTTGTAGTGTATAGAAATGCTGATGATTTGTTTGAGTTTATGTCCTGCAACTTTGCCAACGTTGTTATTTGTTTTGACTAATTTTTTACATGATTCCTTCAATATGCTATTATATCATCTCCAAAGAGAGTTTTCCCCTACATTGTCTGCTTTTATCCTCCAATTTCTTTTTCTTGTTTTATTTCTATAACTAGCATTTCTACTAAAAATATTGAACAATAGTGATGATAATAGAGATGTGTGCTTTACCCCTGATCTTTTGGTAAAGGATTTAAGTTTATCATCATTACAGATAATATTTATTCTTGGTTTTAGATACATCTTATTTATGTTAAAAAAAGATTATTTTTTCCTAGTTTTCTAGCAATTTTAGTAAAAATAAGTGTTGAATTTTGTCAAAAAGTTTTCTGCATTTATTGAGGTAAACGTGATTTTTGTGGTTTTGTTATTGATGTGGTTATGTTATTGATTAATAGTTTTCTTACTATTAAACCAGCCCTGAATTCTTAATATAAATCCCACTTGGTCATCACATATTATCTTTGTGATGTATAGCTGAAATATCATTGGGTAGTATTTTATTTAAAATGTTTACATTATTATTCATTAAGAAAATTAGTCTAGAGTTTTCTTTGTCTATTTTTGCTCTACCTGGCTTAGGTGTCAAAACCATATTTGTGTCATTAAAAAAATTGGTAGAATTCCTTTTTACATAGTTTTTCAAAAAAATTTTTAGTATTGGGGTTAATTGTTCCTTAAATTTTTGGTAGAATTTACATGTAAATACATCTGGCCCAGGGATTTTTCTTAGGGAGCTCATTTATGGTTTGTTAATTTTCTTTTTCAAAGATGAAGCTATTTAAATATTCTATTTCCCCTTCTATAAATTGGGGCAGTTTATGTTTTTGTATATATATATCCATTTCACTTAAATCATTAGGACAGATTATTCTTGGTTGTAATTCTAGCTCTTTTGACTTCTGAATATCACATTCCATGCTTACTTGTTAAAATCGGCTTTAATGGAGTAGCTGCTAAATCATGTCTGATCCTGACTATGGCGCAATAATATTTGAATAGTTTCTAACTGACTTCTTGGCTGTAATATTTCTTGGAGTTTTTATTTTAGGATCTCTTTTAGGTGGTGATTGGTAGATTCTTTCAGTTTCTATTTTACCTTCTGATTCTAGGATATAAGAATAATTTTCCTTGGTTATTTCTTTAAATATGATCTCTAGGCTTTTCCTTTGATCATGGCTTTCTAGTAGTCCAATAATTCTTAAATGATCCCTCCTAGACTTATTTTAATGGTCAGTTTTTTTCAATAAGAAATTTCACATTTTCTTCTATTTTTCATTCCCTTAATTTTGCTCCATTATTTCTTAATGTGTCACATAGTCATTAGTTTCTAATTGCCCAAATCTAATTTTTAAGAATCTATTTTCTTCAGTGAGCTATAGTACATCTTTTTCCATTTGGCCAATTCTTTTTTTTTAAGGTGTTATTTTCTTCAGTATTTTTTGTGCCTCAATTTGTTAATTGTCTTACATATTTTTCTTCCTTTTCACTCATTTCTTTACCTAATTTCCCCTCTGTTGCTCATTATTTGATTCTGAAAATAATTTTTTAAAGTTCTTTTAGAAATTCTTGTTGGGCTTGGGTCCAATTCACTTTATTTCTTTGAGGCTTTTATTGTAGCTGTTTTGACTTTAATATTTTCTGTATATGTGTCTTAATTTTACCTGTTACCATAGATTTTTTTGGTCAGTTTATTTTTTGTTATTTGCTCATTTTGACATAATTTGACATAATGATTTTCAATTTTATGTTAAAATTGATTTCTATTGCAGGAATGGGGAATGGAGCATTGTCTCAAGCTTCATATTGTTTTTTTCAGAGCTAGTTCTGGGTATTTGGAAGTTTTAGATGCTTCCAAGGTGATGTGATTCCATAAGCATTTATTAATAACTTAGTACATGCTAGGTACCATGCTAAGCTCTGAGGATTCAAAACAAAAAAGAAGCTCTTGTCCTTAAGGAGATTTTTTCCCTTTTCTTTTCACATTCCAATCCCTTTTGTGCTCAGTGATCAAAGTGATCTTCCTAAAAAACTGTTCTAATCCCGTCACCATCATTTTCCTGTCCCTCTCTATTCAATGAACTCCATAGATCTTTTTTTAATACTTACTTTCCATCTTAGGATCAATATTGTGTATTAGTTCCAAGGTAGAAGAACTGTAAGAAACTTGGAGGAAGCTAAGAATTTAGGCTGCACAGGAAGGTGAGACAGCTGGTGGCTCAGGTAATAGAGAGCCAGTCCTAGAGATAGGAGGACCTGCATTCAAATCTGGCCTCCTACACTTCCTACCTATGTAATCATGGGAAAGTTATTTAATCCCAAGTGCCTAGCCTTTACCACTCTTCTGCCTTGGAACCAATGCTTAGAATTGATTCTAAGATAAAGGTAAGTGTTAAAAAAAACAAACCATAAGTAGAACACCCAGGTATGGGAGACAAATGTACCATATCTTAATCTGAATTCATCATCTTTTACTCTAAATCTGCCCCTTGTTCTAACTTCATTATTTCTGTCAGTAATACTGCTATTTGTCCCCATTCTTTGGCATTGTTTTTAACTCTGCTCTCTCACTTGCCTCCCATCAGTTATCATGTCCTCATCTTTGGGGTGGGGAGGGACCTTTAGCAACCCCCATTTCCTACTGAATAACCAGCTTCCTTACCTAGCATTTGATATTCTAGTTTTTTTCCCTCCTTTCTTATGGACCAGGCCTGACTCAGGATTGCTCTGTAGTTCATATTTAGAACTGGTACAGAATGAACACCAGTAGACCATCTAACAGTAAAGAAAAGGAAGCTCTTTCCTAGCCATAGCACAGAAGCACATTCAACAAGGAGAGCAGGTTGTTTCAGTGGGTTCAGCACATCTCTGCTCTGTGTAAGCTATGCTGGCTGTGAAAGAAGTTTCTTAAACCTTGAAGGCCTGGCTTTGGTACTGAGGCCACCAGGAAGTTACATCTGTACTTATGTACTTATATACTTAGCAATTATGATGTGATGACAATGGAAAAAGCCCAAGACGAATGGAAATTTCTTCTATGCTCTCATAGTGTCTTGCTGTGAAATCTAGCACAAAGGACTCCATCTCTCTTTTACTCATAGTCTCAGACATAAAGACACTATTTGCCATGCTGAATACAAAAAAAACCAATTTGTCTGCTTTAGAGAGGTTTTATATTAAATTAATTAATGAGGCTGTGTTTTATTCTGCTTTATGAATAGTTTTTTCTTTTTCTTTTTAAAAATAGTTAATGCATAGCCATATAGTCTTATAAAGGTCAACAGAATGCTGTTCTCAAGATTTTATGAAAATTTCTTTTCATGTTAAAAATTAAGATATTTTTATGTGACCTTTAAAACTCAGATATCATTGTATACCAAGAGATCATATGAAGATTATTCTCCACTGGGTTCTAACTGCCATATTTTGCTTTACTCCTGAAGTTATCAAAGGCCATATCACTGCCATCAGGGCAATATGGGAGAGCCAAAGAACTAATCAATTTAAGTCAGCAGATACCTGGTTTTGAATTGTGCCTCTGATACAAGTCCTAAGCAACAATTTCCTCTTTCATAAAAAAGGAGTTAATAATATCTGTAGCGCTTATTTACCTTCTAGGGTTGTTGAAAAGATCAGATGAGATAGTGTATGTAAAATTTTTGTCAACCTTGTAACACTATAATATCAGTTCTAATCATTTCATTATATTGATACAGTGCTTTTAGGTTACAAAATCTTGATTTCACCTTTATTTTCTCATTGTAGCCTCACAATTGTTCAAGAGAAGGGACATTGGCAGCCTGGTGAGTATCTTATGTGCCAGTAAAGTCAACTAGTTGATTTTGGTTATTGTTGCGATACAAAAGCTTAATGGGGTACTTCAAGGGTCTGAGTAACACCAGAAGAAAGGCTCTAGGGAGGGAGGGTTATTCAGGGAGAGGTATTGCTACAATAGAGAGATCTCCTTCTCTGGGAAGAGGGCTCTCTTTTGCTTACTTGGAACCTATAGGAACCATAGCTTTGAGGATGTGGACTTGGGTTTCCAGGAAAGTACCAGTTATCTTTTTCAAAATTTTCTTTAAAAGTCACTATGGCATAATGGTTAGTTGGAAGCTTGTCACTCTGGGTTTTCAAGAT
The DNA here is from genome assembly GCF_016433145.1 of Gracilinanus agilis. Classification (NCBI taxonomy): domain Eukaryota; kingdom Metazoa; phylum Chordata; class Mammalia; order Didelphimorphia; family Didelphidae; genus Gracilinanus; species Gracilinanus agilis. The sequence continues at coordinate 128,113,626 of NC_058134.1, forward strand.
GTGTACCCCCAACTCCAAGAGGATGTTATAGGGCTTATAGGTTATTCTAAGTTAACATATTTTTACTAGCAAAGAAAAGGAGACTTGATCATTTCAGAAATAGATGGATCAAAGTTTTGCTGTTAAATGTTTAACAAGATTTCCACAAAAAATGTACTTATGATATAGTTTTAAGTTCAACCTCCATTATTAATATTGTTTTCCATCATTTTCTTAAGTCTAAACAATGAGCACAACAATAAATCAAGTGCTGAGTTGTAACTGATCTCAGAGGTGTAAATACACTGAAAATTTAACAATCAGCGCTGCACCTGTGCCAAGAGCTCTTTGTTCTGTAGTAGAGGGTTGGCCAATTACCCCAGTCTTCATGATCCTGCACAGGATGCTTGACTGAAGCAATTACTCTTGTGGAAGACACTGAAGAGCTTGTTTCCAGAAGAATTGTAATGCTAGATAACAAAAGTGTCTAGAAAAGAATTTGGAGAATATAGAATCATAGTGTAATTCTAGTCTGCTAGACAAGGGGAGAATAGTAGTTTCCTTGACTGACTGCAGTTGTTGAACATGGAAGCACCTTCATTAGCCTCAGTTGACCTTGGAGTCTTTGGGGATTCAACTTCTTACCTTACCTTACCTTACCTTACCTTACCTTACCTTACCTTACCTTACCTTACCTTAGTTGGACTTCTTTACTCATGATGTTGAGTGAGAAGTCTTGGTCCCTCCTCCTCTATGACTGGTATAATGGCTCCATAAAAGGCGATTGATTTTATGCCTTGATATTAGTCCTTTTAAAGTTGAGTTTAGAGGCTACAATGACTTTGAGAGTTTCAAAAAAGTCAAGAAAGTGAGCCAAGTGGGTTTTGCAGATTTCCAGAATCAATACCCCAAGAAGTGACCTTTAGTACCTAGGCCAATGGTTGCTTAGACCCCTTTATATCTCCTTACACACACTTTTGGTGACCTTATTGGCTTGTTGGTGGTAGTGGTATTCAGTCATGTCCAAATGTTCATGACTTCATGGACTATAAATATCCATAGAGTTTTCTTGGCAAGGATACTAAAATGGTTGTTATTTTTTTTTCAGTGGATCCTTTTGTCAGGAATGCAGAGGTTAAATGACTTGCCAATGTGTCTAAGGCTGAATTTGAACTCAGATCTTCCTGATTCCAGTTCTAGCACTCTAACCACTGAGTCACAGTTGCCCCTTTTATTGGCTCATATGAGTTCAACTATCATTTCAAATTCAGATCACTCCCAGATGTGTATGTGTGTGTGTGTGTGTGTGTGTGTGTGTGTGTGTGTATACATATTCCCTAATCTCTCTCAAGAATTTTAGTTCTGCATCACTAATTGTTGATTGAGAATTTACAAATGGTTTTTCTGTAGGTGGCTCTAACTCAGAATTCATTCTTTCTGCTACTTCCCTCAATTGTCTCCTTTTGATGACTGTCCTAATTCTAGTACCATCATCCTTCCATGTCAGATTTTTCCTTATTTCTTCTTTCTCCTTCAATCCTCATATCCAGTCAATGTTTAAATCTTTCTTATTGGCTGTGTCTCTATTTCATCTCTGGCATCCATCACATTCCCTTTATATACAACCAGACCTTCAGTCCCTCTTGCTTTGACTATTACAATAACCTTTGAATTGGTTTCCCTATCTTTAGTCTCTTTCCTCTCCAATTTCTTCTTTATCCAGCTGTCAAACTGATATTCCTAAAGCACAGGACTGACCACAATCCCCCTAAACTCCAAAAGTGCAGTGGCTCCCTATTTCCTCCGAGATAAAATACAAACTATTGACAGTTGTCATTTAAAACCTTTTCAGTTAGCTTTTAATTTTCTTTCCAAGTCTTATTTCACATTGCTCCCCCTCATGAGATCTATTTTTGAGCCCAACTAAATTACTTTGGTATTCCTTGAATTTAATATCCCATCTCCTGCCTCCATACTACATTTATAGTCTGTCCTGCGTGCTTTGAATTTGTTCTCTCAGCGCTCTTCATAGAATCTTGATCTTCTTTCAAAACTTAGCTCATACTAGGTATCAAGATCCTTTCCCAACTTTGGAAATTGCATTTAATTTTTAACTTCTGTATTTGTTTATTTGGGCTCCCGATCTTCCCTATACTTAATGGAATATATGCTTCTAGAAGACAGGGACTGATTTGTTTTCCCTTTCTATCTTCAGTGTCTACTACAGTGCCTGGTACGTAATAGATACTAGATCCATCTATTGATTCTTTCCTTTTTTTTTAAACCCTTACCTTCTCTCTCAGAATCAATCCTGTGTATTGGTTCCAAGGCAGAAGAGTGGTAAGAGCTAGGCAGTGGGGGTCAAATGACTTGCCCAGGTTCACACAGCTAGGAAGTGTCTGAGGTCAGATTTGAACCTAGGACTTCCCATCTCTGGCCCTCACTCTCAATCCACTGAGCCACCCAGCTGCCCCCCATCTATTGATTCTTGTTGAATGAATGAATGAAAATAAATTAAACAATTATACATTTCAGTCTTTGTACAATCTAGATACAGAGTTTAGAGACAAAATCACTAAGGTCTTAAATAATCAAGAATCATTTATTGAGTTCCTATTATATAACTACCCATCCACTCAAGACAATCATATTTTGTCAGAGGAAGAAAGCAAATTAAATTGAAATTCCTTATTTTTATTATTCTTTTGGGCTGGGTTTGTGATTTCTTCAGTAAAAGAAAGTCTAGGTAAAGTACTTTCTTCTGATAAAGATAGACATCTGTTCTTCACTTGACCCTAGATAGTCCTGTTTCTGAAACTATTTCTCTATTCATTTCCATCCTTTTTTTGTTGTTCAGCTATTTCAGTGATGTCTGACTTTTTGTGACTCCATTTGGGATTTTCTTGGCAAAGATATTGAAGTGTGATTTACCATTTCCTTCTCAAGTTCATTTTATAGATGAAGAAACTGAGGCGAATTGGGTTATATCACTTATCCAAGTTCATACTTTTAATAAGTGTCTGAGGTCAGATTTGAACTCAGAAAAATGAGTCTTGAATTCACTAAGCACTATCTACTGTGCTACCTAGTTGTCTTTCTCATTTCTAGTTAGGGACGTAAACATTTCTGCAGGAAAGAATGAAAATATCTTCAAACTGATTGACTTATTTCTTCAAATCTATCTTTGAGTGAACTGAGGCATAGGAGATAAAATCTACTTATTCTATATTAAAAAGAAAACAACCAGGGGCAGCTGGGTAGCTCAGTGGAGTGAGAGTCAGGCCTAGAGACAGGAGGTCCTAGGTTCAAACCCGGCCTCAGCCACTTCCCAGCTGTGTGACCCTGGGCAAGTCACTTGACCCCCATTGCCCACCCTTACCAATCTTCCACCTATGAGACAATACACCGAAGTACAAGGGTTTAAAAAAAAAAGAAAAGAAAACAACCATTCAAAAGTATCTGTCTTTATGACCATAGGGATCATAGAAGGATTGAGATTTATATATGTTTTTGAGTGTCAAAATTTAAAACATCTCTACTTTTTCAGCATAACAGTAAAGTTGACATGCTTTCCTGAGCTCTCCTCATTTCCCACCTCTGTTATGTTCATGGAAAGAAAAGGCAGAGACTGAGATTGAGAATAAATTCTATGCCTAGAAAATTAGAATATGGGAAATCTGCCTACTTCTTCCTGTTTAGATGATAAACATAGCACAACAAGGAACAGAACTCTAAATTGTTTCATAGAAAGTTTTTTGACATTTTTCCATTATTACTATTCAACACCCAAAGGCCAGAGTGCATCCATTAGCTTGTTCTAATGATTTGTTGGGGCAATGAGATGGCTCAGTAAATAATGCCCAGCCTGGAGTCAGGAAAACTTGAGTTCAAATGCAGCCTCAGACAGTTACAAGCTGTGTGACCTTGGGCAAGTCATTTAATCCTTTTGTTTCCTCATCTGTAAAATGAGCCAGACCACTCTAGTATCTCTACTAAGAAAGTCTCAAATGGGGTCACAGGGTTGGGGGATTATTATTATCATTTGGGCATATGCTTGTGTCTCTAGGTTTTGTTTTTTTGTTTGTTTGTTTTTTGTTTTTTTGGTGTTGTTTTTGGTACAGTAAGCACTCTTCCACTTCAATGAGAACTTTCCACTGGTCTAACAAAAAAAAGCATTTTTGACTTGAGGTGATTTAAACTTTCAAATGTCCCCCTTCCATTGAACTATTAATCATTGCAGGAAAGTGACCCATTAAAAAGCAAAATCCTTTCAAGATACTTTTCTTTCTAACTTTCTGTGCTTAAAGGCACATCTGTCTATGGGTTTTATTCTTTTATTGGATATATTTTTTATTTTCACATAAAATAATATCTTGATTAAGAATCATTGAATGGTTGACCCTTGGGCAATAAATGACTGGAAAAGAACAAATGCTCCTTCCTGAGATATACTGTACTTGAAATTGCTACAGAGCCTCATAACAAACCTTGGATGTTCTCATTGCACGAATTCCTTGGAACCACAGAATATTAGAGTGGCAAAAGCAAGCAATAAGCATTTATTAAGTGCCTATGGCATACCAAGCATCATTAGTAATCCCTTAGAGGGGAAGGATTTTCTTTTACTTCTCTTTTCATCTCCAGCATTTATCATTTGTTTGTTCAATAAACATTTATCAAACACCTATGAAGTTTCAGGCACTGTGCCAATTACTGAAGATACAAAAAAGGGACAAAAGATAATCCCTGCCTTCAAAAAGTTTACAGTCTAATGGGGGAGGCAACAGGAAATCAAGTCTCTGTACTCAATCTATATATAGGAAAAATAGATAATCAATAGAGGGAAAGCCTTGGAATTAAGAGGGATTAGGAAAGTATCTAGTAAAAGGTAGGACTTTTGTTGGGACTCAGAGGAAGCCAGGAAAGTCTATAATTAGAGAGGAAGAGGGAGAGCATTCCATACATGAAGGATAGCCAAAGAAAATGCAGGAAACTACAAGATGGAATATCTTTTTTTGTGGACAGGAGGCAAATGTCATTGGATGGAAGAGTGCATGTTGGGAAGAAAGATAATAGCCAGACTGGAAAGATAGAAGGGGGCTAGGTAGTGAAAGGCTTTGAATGCCAAACAAAGCATTTTGTATTTGCTCCCTGGCAATAGGGAGGTATTGGAATTTATGGAATGGGAGGGGTGACATGATCATTAGGAAAATCACTTTTATGATTGAATGGAGGATAGATTGGGGCAAGAGACTTGAGTTAGGCAGACTCCACCCTCCCCCTGCAGGCTATTCTAGTATTCAAGGAATAAGATGATTAGAGCCTGCCCTATAGTTGTGGCAGTGTCAGATGAGAGAAAAAGGCATATTCAAGAAATGTTACAAAAGTGAAATCAGTAGACTTGGGGAATAGGATATGGGGGTGGGGATAAGAATGGGTGAGGAATCCAGGATGATTCCTAAGTTGAGAGTCTAAGCAACTGAGAGGATGGTGTCTCCTTCTGTAGTAAGAGGGAAAGTAGGAGACAGGGAGGGTTTAGGGTAAAGATAATGAGTTTTGGACATACTAAGTTTCAAATGTCTACTGGACATCCAGTCCAAGATTCCTGAAAGGTGGTTAGAGATACAAAATTGGAAGTCATCAGAGAGAGTAGGGCAGGTTAGGCAAATTTAAGAATTTAAGAATCATTAGCATAACTTAGAGGGTAATTACTTCCATGGAAGCAAATGAGATCGCCAAGTGAAATAGTAGAGAGGGAAAAGAGAAGAGGACCCAGCAGAGAATCCCAGTGGATACCTTCAGAGGGAGGCATGATCTGGAAAGGGATGGAGCAAAGGAGACAGAGGGGTGAACAGAGAGGTAGAAGGGGAACTAGGAAAGAGTAGTGTCCAGAGAAAAAACTTGAGAGAAGAGAGTTTTGAGGAGGAAAGGATGGTCAACAGTATCAAAATCTGCAGACAGATCAAGGAGAATGAAGATTGAGAAAAGGCCATTGGATTTGACAACTAAGGTCTTTAGAAAGACAGCTGGGTGGCTCAGTGGATTTAGAGCCAGGCCCAGAGATGAGAGGTTCTGGATTCAAATATTGCCTCAGGAACTTTCTAGCTGTGTGATTGTGGGCAAGTCACTTAACTCCCTTTGCCTAGCCTTTACCACTCTTCTACCTTGGAACCAATACACAGTATTGATTCTGAGTTGGAAAACAAGAATCTTAATTTTTTTAAAGAGAGATCATTAGTAACCTTGGAGAGAGCAACTTGGGTGAAATGATAAGATCAGAAATCGGTTTGTAAAGGGATTAAGAAGAGAACAAAGGGAGAAGATGGAAGTACTTATATAAGGCATTTTCCAGGAATTTAGCTTCAAGAAATAAAAGAGAAATAGATCATTAGTTAGCAGGGGATAGAAGGATCCATGGAAGGTTTTTTCCAGGATTGGGAAGATGTGAGCATGTTTGTAGATAGTAGGAAATGAGCCACTAGAAAAGGTGCTTAATAAATGTTTGTTGGCTGATTGACCCTTTGCTAGACTCTGTGTATACAGAGGCAAAATGGAAAATAATTGTTTCTCTTAAGGAGTTTACACTCTCCGGGGAGGATATAACATGTAAATACTTAATTACATACATGATAACTTAAAGAGGAAGAGAATACTAATTACTAGGGGCATCCAGAAAAGCCTCTTCCATGAAGTGCCAAAAAATCCCATCTTTTTCTTCTCAGACTGATGGCTAGGCTCAGGCTGATTCTCTCTCTTTCTCACAAAGTTCTTCACTGGGGTCTTGACCCAATAGGCCTGCTCCTTTTGAGCATGCTCTCTTCTGCTGGGTGAACAAATGTTGGAAGAAATCATGGTCAATATTGGTTGTGGGAAAGAAATATCTTCTGTCTCTCCTCTCTTCCCACATGGGAGAATATGGATGGATTCCCTTTCAAAGATCTGGTTTTTTTTCCCCACCAGAATGGACTGTCTTTTCATATGCCATACTTTACACTTACTTTTTTTTTTCCCCTCAGAGCTACTGTTAAAAGGAAAATTCTTTATTCAGACTTTCATCCTAATTAAAAAGATAAAACTCAGGACAAAGAGAACTTAAAAATTTATTAAAGGTACCTCAAGATAGCAATATGTGGATAGCTGATTACTGGGGGTTAGCAATGCTTCATTGGAGCCAGCTTTTATTGATAACTTTTGTAATGGGTTAAAGATAATTCAGATAGATCCATGTCAGCAAAAGGGGATGGGACCATTGCATCTCAGTTCTTCCCCAAGGTAACAAGTATATGACCATTTGTAGGTACAAACAGGTATGTATGTGTGGGAGCAATTTGCTACAGGACAATTATTAGGCATTAGAAACTGAAGACTTGTTGACACTTCCCCAGACAATGATTGACAAATAGGTCTGGGAACAATGGGTCAGCCTAACATCCAATAGTACCACAGGCACAAAATCACACATTTTATTTAAAAATTTTTTTTTAAACCTTTACCTTCCAAGATGGATTGTCTCCAAGGCAGGAGAGTGGTAAGGGCTAGGCAATGGGGGTCAAGTGACTTACCCAGGGTCACATAGCTGGGAAGTGTCTGAGGACAAATTTGAACCTAGGACCTCCCGTCTCTAGGCCTGGCTCTCAATCCACTGAGTTATCCAGCTATCCCCAAAATCACACATTTTAAAACACAATTCACAAATTAATTTTCCCTAAATAAGATAAAAAGAGGTTGTATTTACCTTTGGTTCTATTTTCCAGATTTAAAATTAATGCTTCATTTTATTTCAAAGATATTAACCTCAACATTCTCTCTAGGACTTATTTCTGACTTCTCTGGACTTCAAAACCTTGGACCCCCAATCCCCCCTTCCCCCCAGGGCCTGAGGCATCTTAACCATGGATCAAAATACTAGCCACAACGGATGTTCAAAAAATATTAAATCAATATTTAAATTAATTAATTAATTCACTTTTCACAAAAATCACTCTTTTAAAGTTGGAAGGCCTCATAGAGCTTCTAGTCCAACCTATACTTAAAAACAAATCCCCTTTACAATATCTCCTACAAATGGCCATCTATCCTTTATTTAAAGACCTCCAGGGAGGGAGAACCCATTAGCTCCCAAGGTGGCCCATTCTACTTTCATACATCTCTGATTGTTAGGAAGTCTTTTCTTGTACCATTTTCTTGTGCCAATAGGTACTTTTTCTTGCCTCTATTGTTTCTAATTTTACCCTTTGAGACTAAGAAAACCAAATCTAATTTCTTTTCCAGATGATAATCTTTTAAATACCAGAAAATAGCCAATGAATCATTTTGCCTCTTTCTCTAGTGCCCCTGGCCATCTTGGATTCCCTCAGGCAGAATCTAAAAACTAAAAGACAAAATGTATCATTGTAGCCCTAGAACAATAAAACAAATTAATGGTCTGTTATATTTTTCTCCTCTTCATTATAGAACATTATCTGACTTTCAGTTTTGGAAAGTTACAACTTTTGATTGACAGTGGAAGTAATGCTTCACAACACTGGTTTTATAAAAAACTTGAGGCATCTTCAATAATTACAATTTTAAGAGTCATGAAGTTCCTTGACTTTTGGAATCTCTTCAACTATAATATAGATCCAAAAATGGAGAAGTAAAGCAAGACAAAATTCTTTCTGAAGAGAAATCAGAATTTGATTCCTTTGGACATTTTATTAATGGCATGAGACAACCTATATTTTTTGCACTTTTAGTTAGGCAACAAGCTGCAGTGGCAATCTGGCATCCCAGGACATTTAATATCTGGTAACAGAAGATATTTGTTCAGTTTAGTCAGAGGAACAAATTGGGAAAGAAAAAAATAAGCCTTTAAAAATTGTTCATGAAGAGCTGCACAAATCTAATTTTATTAAAGAAAACAAATAAAGAACTAACTCTTCCTTTACCTGAAAGTTTAAGCTACAGAGTACTTTAATCATATTCAGAACAAAAGTATAAAGACATTCAACATATTCTGTAATACAGGTTTTAGCATTGCCATGTTTGGCTTAGGTCAAACCTGCCAGTTGCCCTGGATGGAATGTTGAGGGTGTCATGTGCCACGTGGCAGATACAAACTGGCAGTTGAACTGAGAGTATAAAAGGCCCTGGAAACCCAAGGCTGGGTTCTGTTTTTCCCCCTGACTTCACCCTGAGCACTCACTTACCCCTAACCCCCTCTGGGCCTCCAGAGGAGGAAGGTGGAATGTGGGAATTTAGGCCTTAGGATAGAGAAGGGTTTCAGGACCTATCTTCAAGAGCAAATCAATATTATTATCATTTACAAGGTTAGACAAATAAATCTACTCACTTTCATAACCAGAGACAGCTTTTCTCTGGCTGAGGGCTGCCAGCCCTTGGTTGGCCAAGACCTTCCAAGGACCTTCTACCAGTTTCAGCCAGTGATTTCATAGCAACAGATTAGTGTTACCAAGCCCTCTTACCATTGCCTTGTTCCTTCCCCTGTGACCAATAAATCCCATAGCCTTTAACCAGAGAATCCTGTGGTTATTCCCTTACCATCAAAGGCTAAGGAGGATAGGCAACAAGAAGGGAATTCTGAGCTTTTAAGGTTCAAACAAACTCCATAGTTGGGGGGCAGGAAGTTCTACATCCACTTCTTGCCAGTCTGCCACAACCAATAGGAGGTTGTTTCCTCAGCAGGGAGGGGCCAGCTGCCTGACACCTTAAAGCAGGGGTCAGCAAGGTATCACTCTCAAGCCATATCTGGCTCTTTTGAGGGCTTGATATGGCTCTTTCTGCAGGAGCCATAAAGTCAATTTTTTTTTCAGGCACTGTTACAGGAGCGCACACTTTGAGCACTGTGCGGCTCTCACGAAATTACATTTTAAAAAAATGTGGTGTTCATGGCTCTCACAGCCAAAAAGGTTGCTGACCCCTGCCTTAAAGGAACCTAGTGGTAGCAGGGAGGTTTCAGTGGGCACTCAGCTTTCAGGGTTTGGATCCTTGTACTTTCATAAGCAAGTTTCATACCCAACTGAGGTTGCCCTCTCCAGCATAACAACCAACACTAACCTCCTGCTAGCCTGTTACTGGCTCAAGGCCCCTTTGATCTCACTTCCTTCATAACAATTCAAATATTCAACAATTTTAATTAAATCTTAAAATTTATTTTCAAATCAAGGAGGAAGCTGGAAAAAAGAAGTATCACTCATATTTGTAGAGCAATTTTCCATTTACAAAAAGCTTTTCTCCTAGTCATTCTGTGCCACAGCTAATAATAGCATAATAGTATAATGAATGCTTTGCAGCTATTCTCCCAGTCCCTACTCTGTCAACAAGTCAGATCTCTAGAGTTCAGCTAATACTTGTTTCCTTGGGTTTTTAAGGTTAAACCTGAAAGGCTGACATGTCTTTCTGATATTGCAGTTCATAAGGCCAGGCACATCATTTTATACTTTCCCCATGATTATTAATTGATATTAAGCTTTTAGTTTATTAATTGAAACTAAGCTTTTAGTTCAAGAGTATTTACTAAGATAGAATAATGAAAACAGTTGGTATAAAACATTCTTCCCCCAACCCCTTCAAAAATAAGTGTGACACACTCTTCCTTAGGTACATTATAGAGTACAAGAGAAAGTGGACTCAAGCGTAGAGTCCAAATCCACAGTCCCAGTGGAATTCCTTTTGCTGGAGTCTTTAAGACGTACCCTTTAGGTCTGCTGAAGCTTTTTTCTGTTGGGCTCTCATAGAGCCTTGATTCAGCCTTTTCTCAATGCATCCAATCTATCTTTGGTTGGGAGTTGTAGTGGCACTATTGCCAACCACCATTGATCAGGGGGCACCATGGACACTGTCCTCTAAAATTCATGGGACTTCTTTAGGCCAAGGTAGAGGTCAAAATGCTCTATTTGTCTCCAAGTGAGTCCTTTGCTCTCCTCTCCAAGACCAAATGCTCATGGGGAAAAAGGGCTATAGAGAGGTGATTTTGACCATTAGGGGTGGGATGATGCTTGATGATCGAAACCTAGGATTTTCTAGACTGTTGGTTATTCTAATACTACTTTACATTTATGGTTAGCAAAGTACTCTCCTCACAATAATTCTGTGAGGGAGGTAATAGAAGTATTATTTGATAATACAAATCTTAATATCCTAAGATCATGGGTAATGAACTTAGATCAGGAAAGGACCTTAGAGTTCATCTCATTTTACAGGTAAGGAAACTTTGACCTATAAAAGCTACTTGCTTGAGGTCACAAAGGTGCTAAGTGGAAAAATTGAGATTTAAAACTGAGTCAGTAAGTATTCCATCTATAGCACACATGCTGCCTCTCTCATCCTCATAGTATAGTGTAATGAGCTCATCCTCTTTTTCTGGTTACTCACCCAATTAATAGTAAGTTTCAGAGTTCAAACCCAGGTTTTCTGTCTTCATGTGTAATGCTGTTTGGACTACACTTCACTCTGTCTCCAAGGCATGATGTTATCCTTCTGTCCTGGTATTGTTTAAAATGATGGATGAGCATTCCTGAAGCACCCAATATGGGAGGCATCATTGGCCTGGACATTCTGACTCAGGGCATCTGTTAGGGAGGAAGAATATGAACACAGGAAATGCAGAGGGAAGATCTCAGCACCCAGGATGGCAAGGAAACTGTCTCAACTCTGCTACTTCTACCTACAGAACAATCACCTGCTCTTCAGTTTTCATGTCTACTTAGAGGGCCATGGTTTTCCCTTGAGAATTCTTTTACTTAATTACCTGTAAGCCAGCCATCTGTTCAGCATCTCAGAATCACATTCCCTTTTACGGATCATGTGCATCCCTTAAGAGCTCCTGTCTTTCTTTGTTACAAGTTTAATCTCTTGAAAGTCTAGAATGAGTTATTCATGAATAAATTTTCTATTTGGGCTGTTTGAGTCTGGTATACAGGTTGGTCTTCTCCATTTTAGAATGAATTCTTTTTCATCTCCATGATTCCTTTGCTCCAATACACGTGGACACAGATGTCTTCATGTCCACACACACACCTTCCTCCCCACCGTCATCACCCCACTTACTAACACATTTAAAATGTTTCTTACAGAAGTGAGGAAAATTATAGTGCTATTATTGGAATTTGCTTACTCTTAGGAAGAAGTGGTTTCAGTGGGGATTCTGGAAAGAGATAATAGTAGAAAGACATGAGGGAGAAGGAGTAAAAGTCAGAGAAGTGCCCTTCCCCTCACTGTTCTTCTTTCTCCTTGTTAGAAAATACAATAAGAATACCTGAAACACTTTGATTTTTGAGTCCTTATAACAAAGATTCTGTCTATCTATTGTAGAAAAGCAGGTATTTGTTTATTGGTTATATGTCTGGCTTAATGGATGGTTTTCCTAATTGTATCCATGGGAGATATATTCCAAGACTTACAGTGGATGGTTGAAAGGATATAAGCAAACACTTGCTGAATATATATATTCATGTATGTATATCTTTATGCATACCTATGTATACTAAAATTTAATTGATAAACATACAATAAGACATTGCCAACATTAAAAATAGTAATAATAAAGTACATTTTATATTATTATGTAGTACTGTATATAGTACTATATAGTATATAATTTACTACATTATATAGTACCGTATAGTTCCCCCTTATCCTACTAGGATATGTTCCAAGACCCTCAGTGGATGCCTGAAACCATGGACAGTTCTCAATTTAACTTTTAACACCTATGTTAATATTATTTTTTAATACTGTGTTCTCTCTCCCAGCTCCTGACCCTTGGCTTGGTACTCTGAGGCCTCCCTAATCTCCACCTTCTTATGTCCTCCACTCCCCATCCCCCAGCAAAAATAAAACCCCCAAACCCTCCAAGTAAAAGCAGAACTGACAGAAAGAGCACTGCCTTGGGCAGATACAGGGTGGGAGGTGGGAGGCGATTAGAAAGTGAAACTTTAGATAAGGAGAGTCTGCTATAATAGACTTTGACTTCTAGTCAGGGTTCTTCTGGCTAATGAGAATTGAGTGTTAAATTTTTAAGTGTGTGCAATATACTTCAAAAATTGTACAAATCAATTTGAGTTATTGTTTTGTTGAGTGTCTAGACTTAAGAAAATTATGGAAAAAATGTTAATACTAGAGTAAACTTAAAAGAGTGTCTAACATTTATTCATCCCCTCATTCCCAGCAAGAGAGTCAATTGTTAAGTATTTACTGCTTCTAGGGCCATGTTGGCAAACCTATGGCATGTGTGCCAGAGAGGGCTGTTCCCCTCCCCTTTTCCACATGCCTCTGAGGACATTTCTGACATCACCAGTCCTGCTGTCCAGTAGCCCAATGGGAGTGCTTCCTCCCTCCCCTGTCTGGGATAAGGTAGGGGGCTCACATATGGTTTGCATTTTTGGTGTTTGGTCTCTAAAAAAAGGTTTGTGATCACTGTTCTAGGGGAATTAAACTCAAGCCCTTGGTCTTATTAGATCTTTGCTGTATCCTACAGAAGCTAACCAAAACAGAAGGTTAATTTCTAACAATTTATACGGTTCAAACAATCAACATTTGTTATGCATCTATGATGTCCCAGACACTATGCTTTAGTTTTTGTTTTACCATTGACAAAGTGCTTTTCTCATCAGAGTTAGCTTAGGTAAGTAGTACTACTATTATTTTTCCCATTTTATAAATGAGGAAACCAAGGCAGAGAGGTTAAATTAGTTGGCTAAAGTAACATAGCATAAGAATTAGCAGAGTTTAGATATCTGATAATTAATGTATGGTAGAGAATAGCTAATCCACCATTAATGAATTTGTATTCTTCAGTTCAATTTTTAGCAAATGATATGCTTTATTGTGCAATATTGAAATGAGAAGGTATTTTTTTGTCGTACAAATTGGTGGCAACTTCAGCTCTATGTCCTTTACTAAAAGTTAGCAATGTTTTTTTTCTTACATATTTACCAGTGAGACAAAACCATCACACCAGCTGAAGTATAAATAATAGAGAATCATTAAGCTAATCCAAAATTTAAGAAGTTGAAACTTTGACATCTTTTAAAGAAAATAAAGTTCAATTTTCTGTACTACAATGGACATATTCTATAAATTTTGATAAGGAATTGAAATCTTTATGGATTATAAAATAAATGTAATAACAACAATGGAGCAAGACTCCTTTTTTTAGTTTATGCTAAAAAAAGAATAGTAGAGGAAAGTACAACATACATATATCAGTTATTTAGCAACATCAGTGTTAGACCAAAACACATTTCTTTGACATGATAGATGATGGTTGGAAAATGGTCCCTAACTGCAGACCTCCCTTTTTTTTTTTTTTTTAAATTTGGGGGAGGGTGTTTTGAATGGAAGAATAAGAACGTTCATCACAAGTTTATATGATACCTCAGCATATATTACTATTTTTAAAATAATAAAAAGTTTATTATTCAGTTGGGGGTCTTGACACACTTTTATGGAAAATTCTGTGATATTATTAATTGAATGAGCAACTGATTAATTACATATATTTAACTTTTCTTTTTAACTTTAATTTTTTCCATTATAAATCTTTTTCCTGATAAACACTACACCATATATACAGTCATATATTTCTTTTTCAGATATATATATATATATATATATGCCCATTATAAAATCCTATTATTCTGTGCTAACAGTTTACAAAGCTATATATTAAGTACTTTTAAGTTATTTTTCCAAGTCTTTTGCAAATAAATAGGTACATTATTATATAATTTATTGCATTTTAAATACTATGTTAATAATTACAGAAAGATCCTTGACATAAGGAAATATTGATAGCAGTACCTTTGTGATATCAGAATGCTACAAGCAAAGCATGTCTCCATTAACTGAGAAATAACTGTACAAACTGTGATATATGAATGAAATAGAATATTATTGTACCATAAAGTCTAAGAAATATAAGGACTTTAGAGAGCAAAAGGAAAACTTGTATTAACTGATGAAGAGTGATAAAAGGAGATACAGGAGAAAATACATAGTGTGCAGCAAGAGTGAATAAAATGCTGAATTTGGAACTGAAAAGACCTGAATTCAATTCTTGTCTCTGATACTTCCTAGCTGTGTGACCTCCATAAAATCACTTTACTTCCTTCAGCTTTGGTTTCTTAATGTGTACTATGGAGATTAAAAATATTAGCACATTTGTTTCCTAAGGATATCAGGGAAAAAAATAAAAGAACTGATATGTTCAAAAGTATTTATAGTACCTCTCTTTGCTGTGGCAAAGAACTAGAAATTAAGGAGATGGTCCATTCATTAGGGAATGGCTGAAGAAGCTGTGGCATATGATTATGATGGAATACTACTGTACCATAAGAAACAATGAGAAGGTTAGTTAAAAAAATATAAAACATGGAAACACCTATATGAAAATGAAAGGTAGAGAACCATGATAACATTATACAGTGATAGAAATATTGTTTGAAAAATTATATATATGTACATATATATATATATATATTTATATAATGTATTTACCTCCAAAGAACTGATATACTAGAAACATACTAAGACAGTTTTGTGTGTGTGTGTGTGTGTGCTAAATGTTACTTTCTCTAGTATGGGGAGGGGAGAGAGATTGGGCCATACCTGGGGATTTTAATGTAATAAATAAATTAAAAAATGTATCTGCACACCTACCTCACAGGATTTTCTTGAATATAAAAAGAAAATAATGTATATAAAGATCTTTTCCAACTTTAGAGTGTTATATAAATTTCAGCTATTACCATTATTATTATTATTATTATTACAGTAAAGAAAATTCAAGGAAACACAATGAAGAATATTGGTTTCAGAGAACTGTTGCTGAAATTCAATTCTTTCCTCTTTCTTGAGAGGGGTGGAATTTTATGTAGCCCTGTAGTTGAGGGAAATTGATTATTATATAAAAAATGTAAAACATCAATAAAAGATTTAAAAAATTGCATGAGTATTAATGACAACTTTGTACATTGTAAGTTCCTTGAAGGCAGGAAGGATTTTAGTTGGGACTTAAAGGACAGCCAAGAGGTCAGTAGTCAGGGAGAGCATTGCAGACATGGTGATAGCAAGCAAAAATGCTCAAAGCAGAGATATGGATCATTTTATATGTGGAATAGCTAGGAGGTCATTGTCACTGGATTAAAGAGTATATGTCACAGATTAAGGTATAAATCTGGAAAGGAAAATAACAATTTTTAAGAGTTAACAATATCATCTTTTCTTATAGGCATACAAATCATTTTAACTTATTGGGTCCCTTAAGCAAAAGGTTTGTTTTTTTGTTTTTTTCACTTCTCTTAATTACCTTGTGGTGATTCTCTTGAGTTCTGTGTTTGGACATCAAATTTTCTGTTTAAGTTCAGTTTTTTCTTTATGAATGGTTGGAAGTCTTCAATTTTATTAAATGGCCATACTTTCCCCTGCAAGAGTACAGTCAGTTTTGCTGGGTAGTTGATTCTTGGTTGTAGACCCAATTCCCTTGCTTTCTGGAATATCATGTTCCATGCCTTCTAATACTTCAGTGTAGATGTAGCCAGATTCTGTGTTATCCTAACTTTTGTTCCCTGGTATCTGAAGGACTTCTCCTAAGCAGCTTGTAATATTTTTTCCTTGTTCTGGTAGTTTTTGAATTTAGCTATAATATTACTGGGAGTTGTCAGTTGTGGATTAAATTGAGCAGATAATCTGTGGATTCTTTCAATCCCCACTTTTCCCTCTTGTTTGAGGATGTCAGGGCAGTTTTCTTGGATAATTTCCTGTAGGATGATGCCCAGGCTTTTTCTTTTGTTATGATGGTAGTCCAATAATTCTTAAATTTTCTCTCCTCAATCTGCTTTCCAGATCTGAGGTTCTGTTAATGAGGTGTTTCATATTTTCCTCATATTTTTCATATTTTTCATTTTGTTTTATAGATTCTTGCTGTCTTGTGAAGACATTTGCTTCTAGTTGTTGGATTCTAAATTTTAAAGACTGAATTTCATCCCTGGTTTTTTGGTTTTCCTTCTCCCTATGGTCTGTTTTTCTTTGTAGGTCATCTTTTACCTTCTTTGCCTCATTTTCAAACTGGTCAATTTTGGCTTTCAAGATACTATTTTCTTGTTTTAGTTCATGTGCCTCCCTTTAAAGATGACTTATTTTGATTTTTAAGTTGTTTTCCCAATTATCTTCAGCCTCTCTTAATTGTTTTTTTGAATTGTATTTTGAGTTCTTCCAAAGCCTGTGTCCAATTTGCTGGAGTTTCTGTGTTTTTCTTGGAGTTCCTTGGACTTCCTCTGTTTCATTTGCTTTTTGTTCATTTCCTGAATAGAAGCTGTCAATTGTAATTTCTTTCTTCCTTTTCTGTTGTTTACTCATATTTTTTCCTTCTTTCCTCCCTGTAATTGGCTGTAATCTTGTTCCTCTGGTTATTTGCTGGATCTGTGGGTTCATTCTATTCTGTCCTGAATGGGATTTTTCTCTGATCTGCTGATTGATTATTTTAAGCTGATGGTTTTAATGAGCTCTAATGTAAGATCTTCCCCAGCTGGCAACAGAAGTTTGTAGCTACTTTCTCTGCAGTCTTTGGGGGAGGGGTGTTGGAGTTTCTCTGCCCTCTTAAGACTTCTTGTCTGCCCTATTGTTGGGATTAAGCCAGGGTGGAGTTGATCTGCAGAGCTTGATGTGCCCTGAGACCAAAACCTCTAGAGAAGGGGGTGATGGACAAGATGGAGCATTTTCACTGTGACTAAGCTGCCCTCTCTGCATTTCTCCTTTAGCCACCTCCCTGCCATCTGTGATCAGATCGCTAAATCTGGCACAGCTGTGCCAGCAAGGCTTTCCCTCTAGACTAGTGCCCTTGCCTGCCCAGAGATTCCAGGAACCACTGGAGACACAGCATAGCATGTGGGGGAGGCATCCTAGGATCTTCCTTCTTTCTTACTTTCAAACCCAACAGTTCAAGAATTCAGGCTTTTTTTTTGGTGTACCTCTTGAGCTGAGTCTAGCAGGAGGATCCCCACCCCACCCCCAGCTCTGTCCTATTGTTAGATTTGGTTTTCTGTCCCCTTGAAACACTTTGTTTTTTATCTTGGTATGGAAGGATTAGGAAGTCTGAAGTTTTGCTGTGTCTAAGCCACCATCTTCTCAGAATTCCATAAGTTTGGAAAGGAGAAGAGGGCTAGGTTATAAAGACATTAGAATATTAAAAAAAGCATTTTGTATTTGTTCCTGAAGGACATAGAAAACTACTGGAGTCTATGGAGGAGGAGGATTTTATGATCAGATCTGAACTGTAGAATAGTCCTATCAGTTGCTGAATGGATTATAGATTGGGTTAAGGAGAAACTCAAGATAGGTAGACTCACCAGAAGCAGCCCCTTGCAGTAACCAAGGCATGAGGGGATGAATATCTGCACTAGAAGGTAGCAGTGTCAGAAGAGAGAAAGGGGCTTATTTGAGAGATTTTGCAAAAATGAAATCAATAGGTCCCAGCAACAGCTTGGATGTGGGAAAGATGAGACAGTGAGGAATCCAGGATGCCTCCTAGGTTGTGAGCCTGAGGGGCTGGGAGAATGGGGTTTCACTAATAATGTAGGAGAGGGAGAGAGTTTATGGAGTTCTGTTTTGGTTATATTTGGTTTAAGATGTTTACTGTATATCCATTTCAAGATGTCTGAAAGGCAATTGGAGATTAAAGATTGGAAATAAGCAGAGACTGGGGAAGGAAAGGTAGAATCGAAAATTATCAGCATAAAGATGGTAATTAAATCCATGGGAACTGACAAGATCACTTAGTGAAGCAGTACAGAGAAGAGGACCCAGTACAGAAATCTGCTGGATACTTACGGGTTTCTGAAACATTTCCCTGAAAACATGAGTATCACCATTGTTTAAAGCTTTTTATTTAAAAAAAAATTTCATTCCTCCAAATTTCACATAAACACAGATTTTTTTAAAAACAATTTAATACCCAACTTAAAGAATGTTATTTCTCTTTTAGTTCCATTTTTCTTATAGATAATTTGTTTGTTCTTTCAGCAACATTTGTTAAGTACCTAATATATGCATAACATTTTGCTAAGATTGGAGAGACAAAAGGCCAAAAAGCAGACAAATCCCATGAGGGATCTTACATTGATTAATGAATAAAAGTAATACACAAATAAAGATGATACTTGTAAAGGAGAGGTCCAACCCAGTTTTCTTTAATACTATATTTATACAATGTTGATGAGATAAAATCTGAAATAGATTGGAGAAGTGGGGAATTGGTGAGGTCCTACAAGCATACCTGATAATCAGTTTGACAGACTTTTCCCCCATTGAATTGGATAACTACTTTGATGTCACAGAAATTCAACCTATGGATCCCCCGGGTTACTGAGCTTTGTATTATAATTGCAAACCATCCAGTAAGTAAACAAGTTGATTATTTGTGGAAATATAAACCATACATATTCCCTCCACTCCCATGGAAGTACAAACTAATGACCACTTTTGCAATCCTTGTAGAAATGTGTTATAGCAAGTAATCTTCCATGACTGTGGAGAAGGTGGTATATCCTTAGGGTTTTAAATTCAATTCTATAAATCATTGTTATTCTCTTGCTATGAACAAGTCAATTTCCTAGGTGCTATGATAGGAAAAAAAAAGGTGAAACAGTTCCTGTTCTTAGGAAGCTTACATTATGTTGGAGATATGGTGGGGAGAGAACAATGTCAGGCACACATAAAAATAAGTAAATTCAGATAATATGAGAGAGCATGTACATTCTATTCCTCTCCCTCCTTCTCTCTCTCCTTCCTTTCCTTTCTCTCTCTCTTCCTCTCTCTCTCTTTTCTTTCTCTCTCCCCCAAAAACAAAACAGCTAATAAAAATTACAATGTACCTTAATGATAATTTTCTCTTTCAAAAGGTAGAAGTGACAAAGGGAATTAATATTTTTGTACCTAATTCTCACCATCAAGGAGAAACTGCTTGACAAAGTAAAAATGTTACTTACTCTGTTTCGTTTATTTCATTGTAAAATCTACAATAGGGAAAAGAAAGCTCTACATAGTCTGACATGAACTCTAGATTTTTTAGTCTATATTTGAAAAAAACAACAGAGAAGGGATAAATAAGTTTTATGTTTGAAGAGGAGGTTGGCCAGAGACGAGAAACTCACAAGAATCTTGAGGTCACAAATAGAAATTATTCCAATGGAAAGTAAAAAGAGGAAATGCTTAAAGAACTTTAATATATGGAAAGCTTATTAAAAAAATTCCAAAAGATATATTTAAAAGCCAAACCCATGGCCTCAAATGTACGTGTGTATGTTTATCTGAGCAAAGGTATGTGTATTATGGGCAACAAAGAGGTTGAACTCGAGGACTTACTTCTAGGAGGCAAATTTGACCTTATGAATATCACTACACAATGGCTAGAATTTGGAAAGAAGGGCAAATAACAGAACATTAATAGAACATAGTAGCAGGTCACAATAAAAGTGGTGTCAAGAGCACTAATGCTCAGAGTAGGCTGACCTATGATGATGATTCTAAGGACAGAAAAATCAAAAAGGTTTTTTTTGTTTGTTTGTTTTTTAAAGCTATATTGGGGAAAAGAGAAAAATCTGTATAAATAGAATGATGATAATGGACAATGGTGGAAAGACTGAACTCTATTTTGATTTTGCTTTATTTTTTTCTCTTTCTAAAATGTTATTTGGATTGGGAAGCAAATAATAAAAATTGATTATCAGGGAGTAGAAACCTAAAAGAAGTTGAGGAAATAATCGGTATTTAGCTGCTCTCAGGAAATTCAAGATAACAGGTCCAGATGAATACTGTTTTCATTTCTCTCTAGGCTTTACTTTCAACTTCTACTTTTTCCATCATGTCACAGCAGTTATCTCACTTTAATAGTTCACTTCCACTGGAGTGTATTCTGACCCTGTGGCCCCTTCTTCTGATTGGTCTGTTCCTCCCAAAGCCTCCATTTTATGGAAAACTTCTAAGCATCTACATCTTTTTTCCTTTCCAGGCTTTAGGCTTTTAGGTCCCCTGGAATTCTGGGTGAGGCTGACCCTGTATTTTGCAGGGATTCCATGCTTCCATCTCTACATAACACTCTCCAAACCTTCTCTCCCATTTTGCATTGGTATCTTCTCTCCCTTCCCCCTTTCAGCTATTTTTTTTTTTTATGTGCTATTTTCCCCCATTAGAACATAAACTCACTGAGGACGAAGACAGTTTTTCTTTCTGCTTAAATTTGTATGGCCATTGCTTTGTACAGTGTCTGGCATGTAATAAATGCTTGATTAATATTTGTTGGCTTAACACTATCCTGAGATGTGAATTGCGGAGCCACTGTCAATGTACGTTAAAGATCTTAAAGAACAGAAGTATTATAGGACTGGATAAAATCAAGTTATTATCCCCGTTGTTTTTTTTTTTTTTTAAAGAGGAGAAAGCTGAACCTTTTCTCTATAGATCCATGAGCTTTTTATCCACTCCTGGCAAAATTCCAGGACACATTATTAAGAGGATAGTTTGGGAATACTTAAAGAAAAAAAAAGAAACAGGGATCATTAAAAGCCACTATGTCTTCATCAAGAATAGGTCCTTCTGGGATAATGGTACTTTCTTTTTTGGCAGGGTAACCATCTGGTAGATAAATAGAATGCTATTCCATTACATTCAGGCCCTCATCAACTCTCACCTGGTCTATTCTAATAGCCTCCTAATGGTATTCATACTTCCATTCTTTACATTCTTTATACTATCCAGCATATAATTTCCAAAATAGTATTCCTGTAGCATAATTCTAGCCCTATCATTCTACTGCTGAAATACTTTCTGAAATCAACTTCAAAATCATAGGATGAGGAAGTGAAATGGCTCAGTGGATTGAAAGCCAGACCTAGAGTCAGGAAGTCCTGGTTTCAAATCTTCCTAGCTAGGAAGGGTTTGAACCTTCATAGATACTTCCTAGCTATGTGACCCTGGGCAAGTCACTTAACCCCCATTGCCTAGTTGTCACTGCTCTTCCGTATTGGATATACATATTGATTCTATGGAATCGATACATAATATTGATTCTAAGATGGAAGATAAAGGTTTTTTTAAAAATCATAGGATGGGTAAGACATGGTTAGGCAGTTTGTCAGAAAAAGATCTGAGTAGGTTTCACTGGACTATAATCCCAGTCTGAGTCAGGAGGGTAACAAGATAATTTTTAAAAGCTAATGTAATGTGAACTTAAGTTAATATGGAAATGATAATTCCTCTGTATGCTAATCTGCACACACCTTATCTGGAATGCTACATTCTGTTCTCAGTGCCAAAGATTAAGGAGCGTGTTTATAAATTGGAGGATGATCAGAGGAAGAAAACTATGAGAGTAAAGGATCTTGAACTCCTGTCATTCCTGTTACATGAGCTCCTGTCATACACTTGAGCTTCTGTCACAATGAGGATTAATTAAAAAAAAAACTAAAAATGTTTAGTAAAGTGTCAAAAATTCTTTATTTTAAAAATATATTTATATTATTTATTTAAAATATTTATATTTTACATATTAAAAATATACTTAACTAGATTATTAGGTTAGAAGAAGGCCATAGGCATAGTAACCTGGATCTCAGGTATATATATATATATATATATATATGATATTTATGTGTATAAATATATATATATCAGATATATAAAACAAATTTCCTTATGATATTTTTGTAGACAAGATGGAAGTGAAATGGGATGAAAGACAATGCTGTTAGAATTAAGTGGATTTAGTACTGGTTGAATGGCCAGGCCTAAATAGTGATGATTAATAGTTCAAGTTTTATCCTAGATGGAGACCATCTATGTAACACATTGTAGAGAATACTGGAGTTGGCGGTGATGTGAAGGAGACCCAAGTTCAAAACCTGCCCCAGGTATTGTAACTTTGCAGGTATAGGCTTTAAAAGTATAAAAGCAGATTTTTGCAAGCATATTAGGGAAAGCCTTTGCTGGAGGTCATGGACATTCTGAATAGAATGCAGGGGGTGGGGGAGAGAGCTGAGCAACAGACATTGCTGTTCTGTGAGGGGTTCAGAGCAGAAGTGCAATCTGCAGTCCCTTTTTGACCCGGGATCTTGGAGACTGGTGAAGGCTGTGAAGGCTGAAGATAATGGCCTACAAGTCAACTCAGAGTAGGGAAGAGGCCTGTGATCTGGTGGACAGTCTGCAGACATCTCTCCCTACCTGGTCACTTTTGGGTCAGCGGCTGTGGAGGAGTTGGTTCCTGGCATCCTGAAGACATCTCTGGATCAGTTGGGAGACCCCAAACCCAAGCCCTCCTCAGGCCCTTAGCCAAGCTGTCAACCCAGCAGAAGCCAGGCTGGCTGAGGAACTTACCCCTTTTGACTCCAGTCCTGGGCAGTTAGACATAGTTTCACCTCCCCCCTCTCCTATCCTCTCAAAATACAATTAAACTGTTTCCCCATTTGTTTTCTTCATACCTTAAAGTTCTCATAGTGTGTGTATTTGTTATACTCTGTGTTTATCCCAGGCTAGGTGGAGCAGGGTGAGATTTAAGGCCTAACTGTCACTTCTGTCAACTGTCATTTCCAAACAGCTAAACCCAGTTTCCCTGGCTTGTTTGGTCCCAGACTATTGTCCATTCCTGTCTCCTACTCACCCTTCTGAACCCATATAAATATTTAAGTTAACGCCCCTGTTTTCCCCATAAGAGTGTATACTAGCTTTGTGACCTCAGTTACCTCATCTATAATGGAGATAATAGTACCTACCTCCCAAGGCTGTTGTGAATAGCATATATTGAGCTGGAGCATATATTGAGAATGACCAGAATGTTGAAAGTCCCCTAAGAAGAACAATGGAATTACCTGGCAGGAGAATGATTTAGGCAGGTACATTTGGGGGAAGTGGGATTTAGTAACTCTAGGTCATTTTAAGGGTTATTATGTGGAAGAGAGATTAGAATTACTTTACTTGATCCCAGAAATCAGGAAAAAATATGGGTGAGAGGTTGTGAACTGTAGTTTGGGGCTTGATATGAGGAAAATCTCTATGTCAATTAGAATGATCAATGGAGCGACTCAATAGACCAGTGATTCCCAAAGTGGGCGCCACCGCCCCCTGGTGGGTGCTGCAGCGATCCAGGGAGTGGTGATGGCCACAGGTGCATTTATCTTTCCTATTAATTGCTATTAAAATTTAAAAGATTAATTTCCAGGGGGCTAAGTAATATTTTTTTTTATGGAAAGGGGGCAGTAGGCCAAAAAAGTTTGGGAACCACTGCAATAGACTGTAAAGGACTCTTCTTTGAAGCTTTTCAAACAGAGGTCTGATCAAAGGTGTTAAAATCAGATTTGAGACACGGCTTGGACCAGATGGTCTCTGAAATCCCTTTTACCTGTGAGATTCTAGGATTCTCAAATGTTTCCCAGATTTCAGGTCTGAGTGAATAGAATTATAGCTATTCCATTCACAAAAAAAATAATTACATTGGGCAAAAGAATGGATGGATGGTGCCAAGTTTGGTTTTATACCTGTTGAGTTTTGTGGCTGCCAGGATACTTAGGTAGAGATGTTTAGTGGGAAGTTAAAAATATAAGACTTGAGTGGGGCTAAAGAAATTGATATGCAAGTCATCTGGGAAGATGCTAAGCCAAGAAGACACAACTCTCTCATTAGGTCAAAGTCCACTTTCCTGTCATCACATAGATACAGCAAACCTTATCACATCTTCAGGGTGCTTTTGAAAAGCATGAAATTCTGTATGAGCTCCCTCCTACCTGCTCTCCTTCCTCTCCCTTTAAATACCTCCATCGCCCAGACCTGGCACCTGGAGGATTCTATCATTTTCCAGACTGAGAAAACTAGATATGACCTAATAGCCCAAGAGAACTGTTTTTGTCAGAATGACAGCACATAGGGAATCCTTTGAGAATTTAACAGCTTCCTCTTTTTTTTCTTTATCCCTGAATCTTCCTTGCCAACTTTTATCTCTCCACAATTTGTCTGTCTTATAGAGATGAGATTATCATATCCTGACACTACCATTTTTATAACGAGAAGTGGAATTGCAGGGGAATATTAATGTTTCCTGTCACCTTGACTGTTTGTGTGCTGAATAAGTTTGGCATCACATTTTTCAGCAGGCAAGTCTACACAAAACTAAAGTTCTGGAAAAGAATGTTTGTCAGAAATCCTAAACAGGCCAATGGAACCTATGTTATGTGTCAAGACAATAGAGTTAACATGAAGTTACTGTTGACATCTCTAGATGATACCATGCATTGTAAATTAGTCTTCTCTGAAGCTTTTCAAGCAGAGATTTGATCAAAGGTGTTAAAGGGAAGTTTGAGACATGGCTTGTACTAGATGGTCTCTGAAATCCCTTTCGGCTCTGAGATTCTATGACAAGATTCTAGATTCTAGACAAAATAATAGAGGGAACTCTCTTGAAGCTAAGAAGATTCGGAAACAAGGAGCTTGCTTATGGGAATTATGTATGTTAAACTCTGAGATGGGAAATGAAAATTTTACAGTAGGTAAAAAATTGATTTTTAAAAATAGAAAATGTAAACTGTACATGTTTATCCTATATAAGTATAAATGGAAGATTATTTTTACATTATGGAAACATATTTTGGCAAGTAATCTTGCATGAGAGAAAGCATGATTATCTTCAAGTTTTCATATACTCTTCTCAACATCTAGTCTTTATTTGAAGGTTTTTTGTGAGGGGAAGCTCCCCAACTCCCCCAGTAATCCATTATACTTCTGTTCAGTTCTAATCTCTTTGTAACTTCTTGCCATAGCTCCTAGTTTTTCATCTGAAACCACAGAGAGCATGTCTTACCTCTTTTACTCAACAACCCTTCAAAGAACATTTAAATAACTAGGCACATGCAATATATAGACATATACCTACTTTGCATATATATCACTATTTAAAATTAAAAAGCATTATATATAATAACATAGATATAGTAGATGGAAGACAACTTTAGAAGAAAAGGTACTAACAGCTATAGGAAATGGGAAAGGTCTTCTCCAGAAGGAGAAATTGGAATCATGTCTTGAAAGAAGCCAGGGAAACTAAGAGCTGGAGGTGAGAGGGCAAAGAATTACAGGTACAATAGATGATTCTAAGGTATGGAAGCAAGAGATAGAATGTTATGTGCTGGGAAAGGAAAATGGGCCAGTGCAGCCCAGTGGTAGAGTACATGAAAATGAGCAAAATATACATATTTTTAAAAACATACCTAGAAAAATAGAGAAGAGCCAGATTACGAAGGGTTTTAATGCTAAATAGGATTTTATATTTGGTCCTGGAGGTAATAGAGATCCACCACAGTTCATTGAGTAAAGGGATGCAGAAGATGATGATATACCTAGGTGACATATTTTAGAACAATAACCTTGGCACCAGAGAAAGATAGACTGGAATGGGAAGAGACTACAGAAAGGGAGAGCAGTTTAAAATTTATTGTAGGAAAGGGGTAATGAGTAGTGGCTACATGAATGGAGAGTAGCTTTGTAAATGGAAAGAAAGATATATTCTAGAGATGTCTAAATAAAAATGGATTAGAAATGAGGTAGTGGTAAAAATATAAGTAGGTCATTTGAAAGGTTGTAATTCTTTAAAAAATATACATATATTATTTATTTACTTTAACATTCTTTTCTTTTTAAATTTTGAATTCCAAATGCTCTCCCTTCTCATTCCCTACTCATTGAGAAGATAAGCAATATGATATCAATTAAATATGTGAAATCATACAAAAAATCTTATATATAAAAATTTCCATATTAGCCACTTTTAAAAAACAAGAAAAATAAAGAAATTAAGAAAATTATATTTCAATTTGTATGCAGTTTATCAGTTCTCTCTCTCTGTAAGTGGATAGCATTTCCATTATAAGTTCTTCAGAATTGCCAGAGATCATTGTATTGATTAGAATAGCTAAATATTTCACTATTGATCATTACAACTTTGCTATTACTATGCATAATAATCTCCCAGTTTTCTGACTTCACTTTGCATCAGTTTATATGGGTATTGTCATGCTTTTCTGAAAGAAGATGGTGATTCTCTATTTTTCTTTTTAAAAAACAATTGGAATACGTTTCTAGGTATCTCAAATCCTCCTTCCCCTACCCACACCATAGAAGACATCATCCATGAAACATATATACAATGTTTTTCACGTTTCTATTCCTTAGTCCATTCTTTGGAGGTGAACATTACTAAGTTATTCTTTAAATATGAAATCTGTGGCTTTATATAATGTTCCCTTGGTTTTGTTCATTTCATTCTTCATTATCTCATGCAGTTCTTTTTAAAAAATTAATTTGCTCATTTTTTCATATAGTTCAGTAATACTCCATCACAACCATATACCACAATTTGTCTAGCCATTCCCCAAGAGGGTGGTGATTCTCTTGACTCAGTTGAGAAGTTAAGAAGAGGAAAGGTTATGTGGGAAAACATAATGAATTCTATTTTGGATATATTGAATTTTCAGCCTGAGGCACATCTAATTCTAGGTGTACAAAAGACAATTGGTAAGGTGTGACTAGCTCAAGAGAAAGACTAAGCATATAAATCTACTAAAAAAAAGATTCCTACATATGAGATGGAATTGCCCCAGGTGTTACATAGTTGAAAGTAGCTATCCCCTTAAAACTTCTCTTTTCCTAATTAAAAATCTCTAGTTTATTTAATCAACCATATGGCTTGATCTGAAAATCATTGGGAAGGGAGCACTTCACTATCTTGATCACTTCCCCTCTCAAACAATCTTTCCCATAATGGTAGCACCTAGAAATAAAAATAATGATCCAAAGATAATTTTATTAGAGCAAAATATCACACCCTTAGTCCTGGATTCTAAGTCTAAGATTGAATTCATTTTTTTTAATTAAAAAATGTTTAAAGTTACATATAGAAATAATTTTTGACATTTTTTCTAACATTTTGCAATTCAGATTTCCTCTGGTCCTCTGCCTTCCCTAAGGCAATAAATAGTCTGATATAGGTTATATCACTGTTTTCATGCAATACATATTTCCATATTTCCCATGCTGTGACAGAAGACAGATCACACATACAATAAAAAACTCATGAAGGAAATAAAGTGAAAAATGGCAATATTTAATCTGCAATCAGATACCAACAGTTCCTTCTTTTGCTGGGAATGGTATTTTTTATCATGAGTCTCTTGGAATGATTTTGGAACCTTGCTTTGCTGATAATAATTTAGTCCTTCATAGTTGAGTCATATTTCTGTTATTATATTCAGTTTTCCCAGTTCTGCACACTTCACTTTGCATCAATTCATATAAATTTTTCTGTTGTTTTTTATTCTGAATTCATCAGGTTCATCATTTCTTATTACACAATAGTATTCCATTACAATCATATATCATGACTTCTTCAGCCATTCCTCAATTTTTGGATACTTCCTCAATTTCTAGTTCTTTACCACTAAAAAAAGAGCCGCTAAAAATATTTTGTACAAGTAGGCCCCACTCCTACATTTTTCTAATCAATAGTGATCTAAAGCAGTTTTTCATATAATCATATATTTTTAATTAAACTTTACTAAATAATTATATTAAATATTAATTAAAATAAATTTTAATTTTGTCATCTAAGAACTCCTGGTCTATATCCTTTGACCATTTATCAACTAGGGAATGCTCTGTATTCTTACACATTTCACTCAGTTTTCTATGTATCTGAGAATTGAGGCCTTTGTCAAAAATACTTAGTATAAAATTTTTCCCTTTTTGTGGTTTCCTTTCTAATCGTAATGCATTAGTTATGTTTGTACAAAACCTTTTTAATTTAATGTATCTTAATTACTCATTTCATTTTTTATTATGTTCTCTATCTTATTTGGCCATAAGCTACTCCTTTATCCATAAGTCTGACAGATACACTTTTCCATCTTTCCCTAATTTATTTATGGTTTATTTCTAGATCAAGTATTCATTTTGATTTTATAATGTGCATGGTTTTAGATATTGTCTATGTCTAGTTTTTCCATGTTGTTTTCCAGTTTTCCCAGTAGTTTTTTTTTTGTCAAATAGTGAATTCTTACCTCAATAACTTGGATATTTATCAAACAGGAGAATACTAAAGTCATTAACTACTGTGTGTTGATGTCCTAATTTATTCTATTGATCCACTACTCCATTTCTTAGCCAGTACCAGATTGTTTTGATGATTACTGCTTTTTGGTATGGTTTGAGATTTGGTACAGTGATTATATTCATATCTTTTGCTGTCATGTCATATTGCTGACATATTGAACTTGTAGTCCACAAAAAATTAAATCCTTTTCAGATTAAAAAGCTGTCTAGCTGTGCCTCTCAGCTCATATTTATGAAGCTGATTATTTTCTAACTGATGTATATTCATTTCATTTCTTAGATTTGTCCCAATGTTCTAGTTTGTCAAGGTCTTTTTGGATTCTGTCTCCATTATCCAGCATGTAAACCAACCAGCTTAGGTTTTTATCATCTGCCAATTTGATGCCGTTTATAAAAATTCCCAGTAGCCCAGGACCAAGGATCTGAACCTTTGTGTTCAAAAATTGCCTACTTCTTCTGGCCCAGTCATGTGTAATTGTAGTTTTTCTTGCTAAATTCTCCATGTCTTCTCCTTAGCAGTTCCTGAAGGTTGAAATCAATTGCATACTCTCTACATTCACACAATCATAAATTCATAGAATCTCAAAATGTTCTTCACAACATATCTGAGAATTATCTGACTTTTTCTTAACAACTTTTAGTAATGTGATACTACACCCATTCTACTTTTACTTATTTTAATTAGGAAAATTATCATTACAATGGGCCTAAATCTGCCTCTTTTCAACTTCCTCCCTAGTTCTTCTTCTGAACTCTATCTAAGATTTGAGGGTCATTTAGGGATAGCACTACTAACCTCTTTTAAGGGAGAAGTCAGTTTTGTTTCAAAGACATTGAGTCATATAAACAACAGAAAACTAGCTCAATCCATTTGTGGAGGGTCATTGCTGTCTGCTTTTTTCAAAGATCAATTATTCTGACTAAAGTCAAGTAGGATACAAATTTTTATGACCCCTTCCCCATTTTAGTTGTTAAAGGATTACAGTGTATTAAATGATACCCGTTATGTTGCTGATATTGTTAACAGGCACATTCCTAATACCAGGTCAGGAAGAATTGTATCCTAGAATACTGAAATAACTTAAAAATATGATTTCTGGTTTTCTATCTGTGAAAAATAGTGGCAAAGAGGAGAGATGGCTAGGATTGTAAGTGGGCAGATGTGGCAGTCACCAAATGGAGACTAAATGATGCCTAATTTACTATAATAAAAGGAAATCCCTGTTTCAGATATGGGTTGAGCAAAATACCCCTTTCTGTATCTGAAATCCTATCATTCTATGAGGTTGGCGACCTCTTGCTCTTTGACAATGATATTCTTACTTTAAAATGTATGTAATTTAAAGATGTTTTTGGAAAACATTGCTGCCATTTTCTAATGACACTTTCCTATCCTCCCCATGTAATTCAGTATAATGAAGAGTAGTTAAAAATGGCAAACCAATGTATTCACCAGGTCTGATATAGTTTGCTTCATTCTGCACCCATAATCCACCAAATCTCATTTTTAAAGGAGACAGGTATGCTTCACCCTGACAATGACTTTCACCAGGAGATTGTCAATACTCTTTTGTGTCTTTCAAATTTAACCAGCAACTTTCACTGTCATACTGTCAGAAGCACCCTCTTTGAACTGTCGATAGCTTCTCCCTACACATTGATGAAATCTATGCAACATATAAAATAAATAAAATTCTGTCCCCTATAATGTTTTTAAAGCTTGTAATAGAATGTTGTTGTTCAGTTATTTCTATTCATTTGTTTCTTTGGGGCCCCATTTGGAGTTTTCTTGGCAAAGGTCCTGGAATATGATTTGCCATTTCCTTCTTTAGCTCATTTTATAGATGAGGAAATACAGTCAGAGTAAAGTGACTTGCCCAGGGTCACACAGCAAGTAAATGTCTGGGGCTGAGTTTAAACTAGGGTCTTCTGGACTCTAGATCTGGCACTGTATCTACCATACCATCTAGCTTTCATGTAATACAATAACAATGGTTAAATATATAGTGAAAAGGGCATCATTGAATTAGAATATTAAGATGGGTTCAAATCTAACATGTTGACACTTTTTGGCTATTTGATTTCTAGTAAGTCACTCAACTTTTATGGGCCTTTGTGCTCATCTTTAATATAAAAGAAAATGAAGCATGTCATCTCTAATGATCTTTCCAATTCTAATACTCTATTTATAAAGAACATTAGTAAGAAAACTTGGGCATGAATACCAACTCTGACACTTATTACATATGTGATCTTGAACAAGTCATTTCATCTCTTTGAGACTTAGTTTCCTTAACCATAAATGTGGTAAATTATTCATGTACTACCCTTCTTAAATGAATTAAATAAGCTGCTCATTGTGAAAATATTTTGTAAACCTGATGGAATACATCCCATGTAAAGATTTATTTTAGGAAAAGAAGCAAAAATGTTGAATTAATGAATCTTCATGAAGTCTCTATTCTCTGTCTTCCTTGATTTTGTAGAGGGAAAAAAAGAAGTGGATATACAAAGAGAAACTGTGAATTGAATTGTGGATTGGGATTTGGAAGTATGATGAAAGAATGTAGAAAGAAGATTTTTAGTTTTGAAACAAAACAAAAATAAAAACAGATGACCAAAAGCTGTGCATGTGGTAGGCTGTCAGGTAGGGAGGGACAAAGAAATATATGTTGGAGGAAAATAAACCAGATGTGGTAGGAGTTGATATGGACCAGAATTAGAGATGAAATAACTTTCTTGGGAAATGAAAGATCAAGGAAAAGAATAGGAGGAAGATCTGTGTATCCTAAAAGACTAATAACATTTCAGGGATAAAAAGAATTCAGCAAAGGAAAGCAGAAGAACAAGAAATAGGAGAAAAAACAATAAATAGAGAAGTAAAGAGATATAGTAAGGCATAACAAGACAGGGAAACAAAGAGAAAATAAAGCTGACATAGCATTTTAGGTTCTGCTTCTATTGGATTGAATGAGAAAACGAAAGGTGTTTGTCCCTTGAGTTATAGGGATGCAAGTTTCTGGGCATGTATTGATTATCCACAGGGAACTGAAGTGTTTAATTTACGTTCTTAGAAATATGGCATCAGAGGACTGGGGAAAGGAAGGAAAAACCTCATTTTGTATACTGAAGCAGAATATCTTTTACCACGATTAGATTTTTCTGCATTTTTGGTGTCTCCTATGAAATCCTAACTTTTAAAGAGATCACTCAAGACTGATTTATAATATTGTTGTTAGAAGATAATATTAACTATCTGAAAATTATTATTCAAAGAAAATAATGTTTCACAGATTCCCAAGTGGTCAGTGACTAATAAAAAAAGAACAACAATAATAATTGCTACCTTCTATATAATACCTATCCTATGCTAAGCACTTTATAATTATTTTCCATTTGATCCTCAGAACCCTAGGAAGTAAATGTTATTAATATCACTATTTTACAAATGAAGAAACTGAGGCAAACAGAAGCTAACTGACTTGCCTAGGGTCACATAGATATTAAACATCTGATGCTGGATTTGACCTTATGCCTTTTTGACTCCAGACCAAGAGCTCTACCTCTAACTCCATATGGAAGGAGGTGGAAATCCATTATATTTTTCCCTCGCCAGAATGTATGTAGGGCACTCTATTCAGTTCTAGGTGCCATTTAATAGGCAGAACATAAAAAAAAACTGGGCATGTAAGAGAAAGGAGAAAATGGAAAGGGAAGAGATGTTGATTATACATCTAATGTGTGCCAGGCACTGAGCTAAGAATAGAATGGTATAAGGACTAGAGACCATGCCATACAAGGAGCAAACAGGGACATTTTTATCTGGAGAAGAAGTGATATAGGAGGAATTATGACATCTATCTTCATGTATTTAAAAAGTCATCATGAGTAAAAGGAATTAAACTTATTTTGTCTGGCCCAGAAGGCATGGCTAGAAGATGCAGAGAAACAGATTTAAGGGGGAAACAAAACAACAAAACGCAATTATGGCCCCCAAAACAGAATGAATTTCCTCCAGAATCAGTTTTTCTCTCATCAGATATCTTCAAGAGAAAGCTAGATGGTCACATTATTAGGGATATGAGAAAGGGGATTTTCCCTCAAAGAAGGGTTGAGATATATGGCTTGAATTCCCTTCCAACCATGAGATTCTGTGATTCTGGAACTACCTATTGCCTCTAAAGCACTGTAAGAGGATAGAAAAAAATTCATATATTTAAGAAGCATGTATCTAATTTGCATGTCCAAGGCATAAAGATCTTATCTTCCATTGGAGGAAAAGTAGATTCCGTGCTATTAACATAGAACTTTCTCGTAGGTATAGTCAGAGTTGGAGGGACTGATGTGGACAATGTCCAAAAAAATACACCTGCTAAATTTTAAAATAGTTTGTTCTATATTAAATAATTTTTAAAGATCACAGACAGAATAAGTAGATATCTCCAGATTTCTTCTCGCTCATCCCTAAGCCTCCTCTAAAGTAAACATTGCTCACTTGATGCTACTTCTTTCAACCACTACCTAATTTCTTTATTTCCATTCATGACATTTATTAAATGGATAGCCAAATCTAATGCCTTTACTTTATCACACATGCTTCATTCTCTCCAATATAACTGAAATTCATCTACTTATCTACATCTACCTATGCTTGCCTTTTGACCAAATTCAATAACCAGCTTACAGTTTGTATCCTTTCCCAACCTGTTTTGCTTATTCTTATAATAAATAACACATATTCTTCCTTCCTTATCCCTCTTTTACCTTGACACCTATGACATGGCATTCCCCTACTTCTCTGACTTCATTTTATTTTTTATAAATCATTTTTATTGATGTCTTTTTACATTTACTTGACTTTTTCTGGAGTTCTATTACATTTATCTTGTAGTTATTATGCAGATCATTTCCTTGGCTTTTCTTCCTTAACTCTGCATCAGTTTGTATAAATCTATGCTTCTCTGAATTTGTCCATTCACAATTTCTTTATGGCACAGTAATATTGTATTACATTTATGTATCAAATTTAATTTAGCCATTCCCAAATTAATGTGCATCTTCTTTATTTCCAGTTATCTGAGCTGAATCATACATTCAGTGTCTCTATCAATGGCTTTTCCTAGCATTCCTCCTACTCCCATTTATTGACTAATAGTATTTTCAAAGGCGTGTGTGTGTATGTGTGTGTGTGTGTGTGTGTGTGTGTGTGTGTGTGTGTGTTATGGGCTATTATAGCCCTTAGTAGTTGCTTACTGGTTAATTTCATAGGTATAAGATACCATAATATATGAAGTATTGAACAAAATCTTGAGAGAATGTTAACTTGTTTTCTGTACCCACTGGGTCCTTTAATATCTAGAAACTGACTCAGGAATATTTAGTTATTTCAGGAATTCTGACACTGAATTCAAACAAACTTAATGGTAATTGTATTCTTTATGTTGTTTTGAAACCACTTAGCTGTACATCTATAGTTATCTGTGTGGAAGGTAGAACTTCTGAGAAAGTTTCTTATAGCCTATTCAATGCTTTGAGAAAATATCAATATCTCTATAAGAACAGGGCCAGTCCAAGTACATGTCAGAAATGAGACTTTTTCTGTATTAAAAATGATATCTGGAAAAAGCATCTTAGGAGCTATAATCTTCTTCAGTTATCTTGGATTCTATCATTCTCAGGAGCTCATATAACAGTAGAAGTAATTACTAAGATAACTGATAGACACCTAAATTAAGACAGACCTAAAACCTTGAAGAATCAATCCCTGAAGCATCTTTATGTCCTTGTCTGTTAATTTAGTATAAAACCACATTTAGAAAAATATTTATTGATACATTTTTAACAAACAAAACTTTTTTTAAACATAACAAAATAGGTAAGAGAAACTAATCAATGCTTTATTCAATTGACAAATTTACAGACAAAAGAAAAAAATTAATTCCAAATGGAAAAGCAAAAGTAATATAAATTAAGAATCTCACATGCAGTCTTCAAGGTCTTAGGCTTTACTGTTTATGTAGGACTTAACCAAAAGGGCAAGTTTAGGAAGGGATAGATTAATGCATCATTTATCTGAATGGAAGAGGTGAAACAGTTTTAAAAGGAATTATAAAGAAATCCAATTACACCAAAATTATCTTTAGATATTAAATCATGGCATGATAGTAAGAAGCACAAATTCTGTTGTTTAATGTATATGACTGTTAATGAACTGTGAGTTTGTCACAGGAGGAGTGCCTTACTCCTCCCCCAACCGCTGTCTTATTTTTATCTCTCTCTCTTTATAGCTAAGTTTCCTAAATGTAGCCTATGAGACAACATCATGTTTTTGAGCTCTGAAGAATCTAGCTAATGAAGTATCGAGGACATAGTATTTCTCCATTCTGTGAAATTGGTTTTTTAAGTATAACAAGTTTATAAATTTATTGCTCAAAAAAACTCTCCAAAATGGTCTACTAAACTTTAAGAGTGTTGTGATCTGCATAGAACAACAGTTCTTAACCTTTTTTCTGTCATGGACACTATTGACAGTCTGGTGAACCTCTTCTCAGAATCACACTTTTAATTAAGTGAAACAAAATACTTAAGATTACAAAGGAAATCAAACATACTGAAATACAGTTATCAAAAAAATCCACAAACTCTAGAATGAAAACTCTTGGGTAGATGGAGGAAGTATCCATACAAATTCAATTTAACAAGCATGTATTAAGTGCTTGCTTTGTGCCAAGCACTATGTTAGGCTATGAGGATAGAGCCACCCAAAATTGAGAATGTGTGTGTTTTCAAAGAGTGAATTCAAAGAAGTCTTGAATTCAATATATGTCTGTAATAATGCAGCGATGCCTTTGTTATGGCTTCATTTCATGCCTTATCATTATTATTCCTTTCCTCTTCCAATGAATTATATAAAGGGACCAACGAAAGCAAACTTTTATTTATTAGAATTATTGGGATACAAACCTCATTGTACACATTTCAAATATTTATGAATAGAAACAAGTGAATTTTATCTCAGCGTTATTACCTCCACATGCCCATTTCAATTTTGCTGAGCTCTTTAAAACCTCGATTCATTGGAATGTGAAACATGTCCAATGTGCACAAGGGAGAAAATGAGTTATTTATGTTGTCCTATTTCCAGCATTACAAGTATTAACATTTCATCTCCAACTTGAAGCATCAAATAAAAATATCTGGCATGCACTAATTAGATCTCTCCTGGCCTTCGATCTTCCGGTTTGTATGCCAGATCTTTCTACAATCTCTGTCAGTTTCATTAGAAGGCTAAAGCTTTAAATAATAACATTTGGCATGTACACATCTGTCAAAATTCATTACCGCCCCCCCCCCCCGCCCCCGCTCCCAATACATAAAGGTACCTCCTGCTTGTTGACTAACTGCCAAAAGTTTTTCCTGTAACGTTCACAAGTTGGAAATAAACATAAATTAAAACTGAACAGACTTCTGTCTGTTCCAAAACCCCTCATAAAACTGTTGCTTCTTTTATTCGGAAAGAAGAAACGGCACCACGTTTACGTGAAAGCCCATCTAGGCTTAGTTTATGTGGAAATGATCGCTTTGTTTATATGTAAAATTCGAATTCACAGATCACAAGCATTGAACATAAAAAAAATGCCCCCGAAACGGAAGCGCAAGCATAATTTTCTTCTGTGGTCACATTGAATGCCTGCCTGCCTGCCTGCCTGCCTGCCTACCTAGCCCAAGCTGATCTCCGGCAGAAGGCAGCAGTGCCCTCACTTGTGCAGGGGAGGGAGCTGTTCCCCCACAGGATTCGCCATCCTCACTGACCAGAGGAAGGTTGTGTCCCGAGACCCAACCAAACAAGCGCACCCATCTTCTCGAGGCACATCCCCCAAATGACAATGTCGCATTTGTGAGCTGCCAAGAAGAATCAGGCCAGTGATAGCGTCAGGGAGGAGGAGGGACGGAGGAAGGGGGGAAGGAGGCGGACGACATTGTTTCATTCTTACACTGGAAAGTCTTCACAGCATCCTGGTGTATGTGACTCAGACGGTGACTTCGATGGCATATTGGTTAGAGTGCTGGAGCTGGAGTCACGCAGACTTGTGCTTAGATCTTGACTATGTGTGGTTCTCAGCTTCCACCTCAGTTTCTTCACCTGTTACACGGGGATAAGAGTCAGGAAACATTTATTGTTGTTCAGTCATTTTTCAGTCATGCCCAACTGTTTGTGACCCTCATGTGGGGTTTTCTTGGTAAAAATACTGGAATGGTTTGCCATTTCCTTCTCCAGCTCATTTTTCAGATGAGGAAACTGAGGCAAACAGCATGAAGTGACTTGCCCAGGCTCATACAGCTAGTAAGTGTCTAAAGTCAGATTTGTGCTCAGATCTTCCTCAATCCAGTCCGGTTCTTTAGCCACTGTGACAGAGAGCTGCTCATCCACCACTGGGCAATATAAGGGTTAAGCTTCTTTATCATTGCTCTCAGTCTATTGTCCTCAGATGCTTTAATAAATGTGTGAGCTCATCAATGAGGGTATTCTCTCCCACAGTGAAAACCACATCCATTCTGTGCCTAGCTTTCCTATAAGGCTCTCCTTCATGTCCTCCCATAAGTTCACTAAAGGGAGTCCACTCAACTTTCCAGAGACTCCCATTCTTTTTCGTGACATCACCAGGATGCCAAAGGAGAACAAAGCTGTCCCATTAGTTAGTCATCCCTTGCTCATTTCATATAATCACAACCATCTTCATTTTTACTCATGCTTTCCCTTATAGTGAAATCCTTTCTATAACATCTTAATTGTTTGTAATGTGTTATAGCCTGCACATACCTATCTTGCACCTCTGCATTGCCCTTAAGGTGAACCTCAATTAAAAATTTTCTAGGTGGGCAGCTGGGTAGCTCAGTGGAGTGAGAGTCAGGCCTAGAGACGGGAGGTCCTAGGTTCAAGTCCGGCCTCAGCCACTTCCAGCTGTGTGACCCTGGGCAAGTCACTTGACCCCTATTGCCCACCTTTACCACTCTTCCACCTATGAGAAAATACACCGAAGTACAAGGGTTTAAAAAAATTTTTTTTTCTAGGACTATAAGATTCCATGACTACCAGTCTTATATAAGGCAGTGATTTGGAGGAAGGTTGGTATTAAGAAAATGAGCCTTTGCTTCAGGGAGAAGCTCCTAAATATCATGTTGTGCAGTGGAAAAGACCACTGAACTCACACACACACACACACACATACACACACTCACACACATCTTGGACAAGTCATTTTAACTTCTCATGCTCTCAGTTTCCTCATGAGTCTCTTGTTCTAATTGATTTTTAAGGTCATTTCCAATTTAAAAACTACAAATTTATGAAACTCTAAATAGAGAAATCTAATCATGGAGGTAGTTTTGTTCCATTCAGTTCTGGTGGATCCCAGAACACTATGAAGATACTAGCAAATGATTTGATTTCTTTGGTAGAAAAATGCCTTTTTAATATGTTCATAGCTAGGCTAACTTTCACTATTACTGAACTGAACTTTAGGAAACTATATTGGCCCTAAGCCCTGAGAGACCACAGGAGTAGGCAGGCTGTGGATCTTGACTCTCTCAGTTTTATAACCTTCTATAACATGCTCAAAGACAGATCTGTGGATGGAGACTTTCTGAGTATAGAATTCTTTTATCTACTTTAAAAATGATATTTATTATAAGTCTTAAAGTTACTGCCTTCTTTCAACATATTTGTTCCCCTTAATTTTTCTTCCCCTTTAACTCTGAGATATGACCATCAGAGACTTTATTTTATGTTTAAAGCATTCTCTATACACTATGGATATTTAATCAATGTAATAATTCATCTGGATCTTGAGAGGATTTGAGAAGCAGCCATTCAGTGTCTATAATTGTAACTTCTATTCCTATCCTTTGTTTTCCTTCATCACCCAAATGGTGATGGTAGTTTGGTAATACTGAATTCCTTTTTTGGAAATTAATATGTATATCTTACTTTGATGCCATTAGACTTGGAGCTTGGAATTACTGAGCACAGGACAAATACCATAGACTACATTTGGGGCAAATAGCATAACGTGAGTGACACTGCAAGGGTGAATTTGGGGAGCAACAGAGCAGCAGGGGAAGAGCTCACTTCATCTGGTAGCTACCTATTTTGAGAACAAGGACTGTTTTCAATTTGTGGTTTCTATCCTCAGGGCCTGCTTAGCCTGGTTTCTAACACAAAACAGGTACTTAAGAAATGATTATTGATTCATGGCCAACTAGGTAAAAATTTACTGTTAAGTGCCCTTGGTGCCTGGGGACAAGCTCTGATCACTTGGCCCTAGTTGTGACTCTGATAGTCATGTTACTTTATGGAGGAATAATTTGTTGTTTTATGTCTAACTGACAGTTTTCATGACCTTGGAGACTCTAGCACTCCAATATCATACGTGGGGTTTTCTTGGCAAAGTGATTTGCCATACTGGAGTGGTTTGGCATTTTCTTTTCCAGGAATTACGGCAAGCAGTGGTTAAGTGCTTTGCCCAGGATCACAAAGCTATTAAATGTCTGAATTTGGATTTGAATTTAGTTCTTTCTGGTTCCAGGTCTAGTACTCTATCCACTGAGCCACTTAGATGCCCCATCGAGGGAGCCTGGTACAGTGGAAAGTCTATTTGATTTAGCCAGAGAACTTTTGTTCAAATCTCAGCTGTGTGACCTTGGCCATATTTCTTAGTTCCTCTGGTCCTTAGTTCCTCACCTATAAAATGAGGGGGGTGGTGGTGTAGTAGATGGACTCTAGGGTCCTTTCCATCTATAAATATACAATGGTATTTTAATATTGCAAGAGTAAAGTCAGTTGATATTTCTTTACTCCATTTATGTGGATGGTAATGTAGAGACACATAGAATTGTCCACTAAACTATTGTTTGATTTTTAAAGTGGATTTTCAAAAAAATACTGTTTGTTTTCAAGAAAGAGTCTGAAAAATACACTTAAAGTATATGGAGTAAAGACATAGATACTCATATACATTTCAGGATTTATATTTGGGCCACTGACTTTCAGAGTACACTAAGATAACAGAACCTAAACACCATTTTCTCTACAAATTAAAAAATCCATCTACCATTTTCTTTTACACAAATGGCAAAGAAGACTTTGAGGCTTGGAGAGAATAGCATGGGATTAGGATCAGAGTGCCTGGATTTTATTCCTGGTTCCTCCCATTAACTAGATACAAGACTCTTATAGAACTTTACAACTAGAAGACACTTTGCAGATCCTATAACCCAACTCCCTTTTTATAAATAGGGTGTCCCAAAAGTCTTGGTGAAGTTTTAAACTATTAAAGGTTAACATGGCCTTAAGACTTTTGAGATACCCTTCTGAGGAAACAGAGGCAACATAGAGTTTGTGATGTGTCACCAAGCTCTACTTTATACAACTGGAAAATGATGTGAACAGAAAATCTGATGTGGAAACATTCTGAAAAGTTTAAAATGCCATATAAATATTAGATATTTTGATGACTAAAATGGAAGCCACTCACATGGAAAATACATGGTGTAATGGAATGGGGATAAAGAGGAAAAGGGAGAAAATCAGGTCAGTGGTGCACTGGGCCACTAATGATTCTTTTGAGTTTGTTCCCCCACATTTCCTTTTGCTTCCAAGTTTGCTCAGGATAGTGGGGAAAATTACTTCATAGGAAATTTTGCTGTTATGTATAAATCTATTTTATTTGTTTTCTCAGTTCATTTCCAATAAAGTTGGAGAATATATTTGGCTTTAAGACAGAGTGTTGAAGGCAAATTTGCACAAAAACAGACAAAAGTAAAAATCCTTCTAAAGAGTATTTTTGAAATCTTTTGAATTTATTATACTAGGACTTTTGTTTGTACAACTTGCAAATAACTGAATTGCCAAGTCAATTTTAGGGTAGGGGTGCAAAAAGAAATCTGTCAAAGTGGTTGTTTTATATTCTGTAGGCTAGAGGTGGGTAACATTAGACCTAACTTCCCTCTTGTCAGAACATAGGATTAAGAGACATTTTAAATCACTGCTATCAAACTCAAAAAAGAAATATATACCTCCCTGTGGGCCACATTGTTGCTGCTTGTCCTACATTTTTAAAGAGGACTAATAATGCGACAGGGTGATGTCTTGACTTGCTTGTGAATTGGATTTAAGTGATGTAGAGTGAAACAAACTTCATCTTCCAAGAGTCACCAAAGTCCAGTGAACAGATAAAAGTCAAGATGACCAGCAAGGGCCCAGGATAAACATTCCACAGTGCCCACTTCAGTCTTCTTCCTGTCCAGTGGAACAAATTGTTATCTTCCACCCATTCTGCCAGGAAGTCTTCTCATCCTTGGGGTAGACATCCTCCTAAACCACTGATTGATGTGAGGCCTGTCTGCTATCCTCAACCTAGTTTAGCCCTCAGCATAGATAGTTTTTTTGGGGTGTGGCTGATACCAGTGAAAATTGGGTGAGTGGATAAGAAGACTTGAATGTCCAGGAGTGGTGACACATACACCTGTAGTTTCTGCTTTTGGGGAGATTGGACTGAGGTTGGTAGATTGAGCTGTAGCAGTCCTAAGGCCAGTCCAGCATTTTTGTCATCTGACACCAATATGGTTAGGGGTAGAGACAGGCTACTCTAAAGGGGAATAAATCAGTCTTGTATGAAAATGGAACAGGTCAAAGCCACCGGAATTAGCAGCAAGGAACAGTTATGAGTGCCTGCTGTACTTTCAGCCTAAGAGAAATAGGGAGACTGAGTTGAAAGAGAGAGAGAGAGAGAGAGAGAGAGAGAGAGAGAGAGAGAGAGAGAGAGGAAGAGGAAGAGATGAAGAGGGAGAGATGAAGAGGCACACACATCCATGCAAACCCAGAGAAAAACAGACACACAGAAAGAGACAAAGAGAGATTGAATGACCATATATCAGTAATACTATATAAAAAATTCCCATATTAGATATGGAGTTGGATTAAATAACCTTTAACATCTCTTTCAATGCTAAAACCTTAGTATTTTATGATTTTAAAAAAAAAGATTTTTCTAAAAGTAATTTATTTAAGTTCTTTTGAATTATTGTAGAAAAGACTACCTATCAAGGACACTTAAATATTACTTCTATTTTAATTTAAATGTGGGACTTGAATGCAAAAAACCTCTAAAAGAGCCTTTTGAAATTTGGACCATTGTATATAATGGGTATAGTACAGTATAGAGAGGTTGCTCGGCTTGGATTCAGGAAAGTCTTGGGTTCAAATCTCAGTTCTGACACTAATTTTATGACTTTTGCAAGTCACTTAATCCTTTTGAGGTTCAGTTTCTTCATCTGTAAAATGAGGTTAAATAATGCCATTTAGTAACTACCTCACAGGGGTTGTTGTGAGGATCATGTAAAAGTATTTGTGAAGTGCTTTAGAAACCTTAAAGTACTTGTAAAATATCAAATATTACTATTAAGAATAAGATATTTGGTGACCCACAAGTACTGTTATGCATCAAGATGTTAAGGAGGTATATTTTTAGAGCTTTTAGAATATAGATAAATGAATGAATTATTGAATATGAAAAATGAGAAGTACCTAAAGGGATCTGAAAGAGGTAATGAGCTTCCCTAAACACCTTACCATAAATTAATTAGGGTTTGGGGATGACAATATACTATTTTTCCATTTCACTGAAAT
This sequence comes from Gracilinanus agilis, assembly GCF_016433145.1. Classification (NCBI taxonomy): domain Eukaryota; kingdom Metazoa; phylum Chordata; class Mammalia; order Didelphimorphia; family Didelphidae; genus Gracilinanus; species Gracilinanus agilis. The sequence continues at coordinate 128,156,434 of NC_058134.1, forward strand.
ATACATTGTAAAGATAGTTACTGTTTGGGGAATTTCCCCCTTGGGTGAGATTAGGAATTTAAATTGGAGCTGAAATGCTAACTCCCAGTGGGAGAGTTGATTCATGCTATATGTTGTCTGATATATTTCTGTTTACTCTTCATTCGGATGAATGAGTTAATTTGCTATTTACTTTTTTGGTGGTTTTTGCATAACTGGGATTTGGTGGGGAGTCACACCTTTGGATTTATCTTGGAGCACTCCTTTCTCATGAAAAGGATAGAGATCAGAAGCGTAGCTTGGGCCTAAAAAAATTTCTCCTAGATTAACAATATTAAAAGCTGTGTAGAAGTAATTCTAGAACAATTCTAACTTCATTCTAAAAAGAACAAAGCAACAAGTCTTAAGACACCAATCTCCAGGATCAAAATTTCCTTGGAGACAGATGGGTAGATATGACTCTAGGAATGTCTATTTGTTTCTCCCCACAAATTTAATCCTAATAAACTCATATGGAAATACATGAACTACAAGGTCACAATATAGAATGTCTTACAAACCTCATTTTTCCCCTTTTTAAACACATGTACCATGACACAATAGAAAGTGTGCTAGAGAGTCAGAGAATCTGAGTTCAAATCTTGGTTTTGCTATTTACTCCTCATGTGGCTTTGAGTAAATTTCTCAACATCTCTGGACTTCAGTTCTTCATCTGTAAATTGAGATTGGACTAGATGGTTTCTAAACTTCCTCATACACATTTGTTTGCATGTTGTTTTACCCATTAGATTGTAAGCTACCTGAGGGCAGGAAGTGTCTTTTGCCTCTTTTTGTATCCCCCATGCTCAGCACAGTGCCTAGCACATAGTAGGTGCTTAATAAATGTTTATCAGTTGATTAATAATTATAAAATCCTACAAAACTGAGACCCAGAGAGTTAAAATGATTTCTCCAAATTCTCACAGCGTTAGTGACAGAGTTCATCAATTTGAAGAACTTGAAATACTAATTATTTGAAAATTTTAAGTGATATTTTAATTTCGTCTCTTCCATCTCTATCTCAGACATCCAATCTCCTTATTTTATGAGTGAGGAAATAGTGGTCCAGAACAGTTCCATAATCTGTCTTAAGTCACACTGCCAGTTAATAATAAAGTTGGCTTCCTCCCCCACACACACACCATGTAGCCTTTCAGTAGTATAATACTTCTTGACTGACTACTGCCAGGATCACTGATTATAATCCATATGAAAGATTATCAGTGGTAGTTTAGGGATAATAATAATAGATATTGCTTTTTAATATTTGCAAATTGCTTTTCAAATATTATCCCATTTGACTGTCTTAACAACCCTGGGAGTTAGGAACTATTATTAATCTCATTTAACTGATGAAGAAACTGAGGCAAATAGAGGTTAAGTGACTTGCTCATAGTTACAGAAATATATGATGTGTGATTCAGGATTTGAACTTGATTCTTCCTGACTGCAGGTCCAGGGCTCTGTCCAGTTTATCTTCTGTTAAGCTAACATATTTCCAGATGTCTTAACTATATAGTTCCTATTAATAACCTGAATTTTCAGTTAATTTCATCACATTCAATTTTAGGGCAGAAAAACAAGCTGTCTTTCTCAATGAAAAGTTTGTATTGTCCATTCATATTTTCTGAGTGACACTTCAGATTAGAGGAATGTATAAAATCCAAGTGATAAAGTAAAGCCACATGTTTGCTGCCCAGCTGTTCTTTTTGCAGCACTATCTCTTATCTCAAATTATAAATTTATCAAGGTCAGGAAGTGTGCTGAGTCAACTCAATCTGCAAAGCACCCATATAAAGTTATATGAAGATGCTGCGAAAAAAAAAGACTTGTTGGTTAAGTGTCCTAGAATTTTTTTTCTTCTTCTAAAAAAACAGTATCTTACTCAAAAAGAAACATGGCAACTAATCTGTATAAGAATCTCTGCTGGCCACTTAATGACAGTTAAAATATATTGTCTATTTTGATGTATTTTTACTTATTTTGTTAAATATTTCCCAATTATATCTTAATCTGGTTTGACGTACTTGGGGATATTGTGGGCCTAATGGACTCATATAACCCACATGCTTGACATTTCTTTTTTAAAGAACTCAAAGTATTTTTCAGATGTTTTGCTCTAATCTCCACATTTCACCTCCAAGTATATGCAACCCAAACATTAAGGAGAGATATTCCTTTTCTGTTCACCTTCTTTAATTGCTCATGAAACACACATTTTCTATGATGCTTAAAGCTTATGTGGTTACAGACTTAAGGAGTTTTCTTAGTATCTCTCAAAAGTCAAGTATGAAAACTTGTTAAAGGATTGCCAAGCTCTTCCTGGAGGAGATCCTCAAATTTGAGTAGACTCTAGCTAGGTAGTATGGTTTAGGAATTGAGGGATTATGTTCTGTATTCTACTGCTTCTTTGGAAAGGGGAGCATAGAGAATAAAAGCATTCTTTAAGCCTTTATTTAATATAGAGAGATGTATAACAAGGGGTCTGGCATATTCCCTGAGTGTCCAAGATAGCAGCTCCCCACATGGAGAAACTGAAAAACTTCCTTTGGGAGAGTCATAATGAAGGGGAAAGGAAGGGCTCTGAGAGGCTGGGGAGCATGCCTTAACATTCTGTAACTGGTTCCAGGCTGCTAACCACACAGTGAATGAGAGGTTCATTGGTTGTGAAGAGATCAAAAGGTCTGAGTAGGTCAAGCCTCTTTTCTTAGTCTTTTTAGGTTTTTTTTTTTTGTTTGTTTGTTTTTTTGTTTTTTTTTATGGCTGGATTCCTTTGTTTATGGCATCTTGTGCCATGAGCTCCTCACCTTTATTCAGTTAATGTGGAAAAAGGGGAAGACCTTGGTGCTTTCTCTCTGGCAATTCATGTGGCCCCCAAGAAATAGCCCTAGGACTTAAGCCTCTGTATTTGTCATGCTCAATTTTATGTGAAGGGATTGAAGTCATGAAGATCAGGTCAGGAAGATACTTCTTTGCCCTAATATGCTAGAGTCTAGGTCTATAGTCAATACAACATGGATGTCCTGAGAGGAAAAGAAGTGAACTTGGAGACACAGACCAGCAGTAGCTGACATGAGGACTCATATAGCAATCAGACTGCACAAGGAACTTGGTGTGGTTATTCAGGAACTGAGATAGTGTGTCTTTGTAGTTCTGGGGGGGAAATGTTTGTATGGTTGTTCTTTTATTTTGAAGCAAATATTGTAAACGGTTAATGTTCCAAGAGAGTAGAGAAGGTACACAGATCCATCTGATCTCTTCTAAATTACCCTCTAAACAAATATGATATAATGCCTCAACATGAATTCTGGAGCAGCATAACTCACAAAAGACAGTTTAAAAAATTTTTTTCAGCCCCAAAACAACTTAGAAGGCCAGCACAAAAGAGAAGGAACACTAGCACACACCAGCACTTCCAGCAGCAGGGGAACAGGGGACCCTGGTTGATGTTCCAAGGCCAAATAGAGTTTTTGTGGTTGTTTACAGAACAGAGCACAGGCTGGGAGAGTATTAAACACACTTCTCTTTAGATCATACCACCTTAGAAGAAGTAAAAACTTACAGTACCCCAGAGCTAGCCTTGAAGGTGACTGCTCAAAGAAACTAAAGTTTGGAACAGTGTTCCCTTCATCATAGGAATAGGGTCCAACTTTAACAGTTTTTTTAACTTAAAAGAAAAAGGCCGAAAAAACGAGCAAACCACCACAAAAAAAGAAACAACATAGAAAATTATTTTGGTGACAGGAAAGGCCAAAACACACACTCATAAGAAGAAAACAAAACCAATACTACTGCATCCAAAGCCTCCAAGAAAAATATGAATTGGTCTCAAATCCAAAAAGAATTAATGGAACAGCTCAAAAAGAATTTTAAAAATCAAATAAGAGAGGTAGGAGAAAAATTGGGAAGAGAATTGAGAGTGATGCAGGAAAATCATCAAAAAAGAAGGGATGGCTTGGTAAAAGAGGCACATAAAATACCGAAGAAAATAATGTCTGAAAAAAATAGAATAAGCCAACTGGTTAAAGAGGCACCAAAATCTACTGAAAGAAGAACTTTTTAAAAAATAGAATTGGCCAAATGGAAGGGGGTACAAAAGTTTACTGAAGATAATAATTCCTTAAAAATTAGAATTGGGCAAATAGAAGCCAATGAGAAATTAAGAAACAAAAAAAGTATGAAAAAAATAGAAGAAAACATGAGCTATCTCATTGGAAAAACAACTGACCCCCTGGAAATTAAATCTAGGAGAGATCATCTAAGAATTATCGGATTATCTAAAAGCCATGATTCCCCCCCCCCAAAGAATTTAGGCAACATCTTTCAAGAAATTATCAAGGAAAATTGCTCTGACATTCTAGAATCAGGGGGTAAAATAGAAATAGTAATAATCCACCAATCACCCCCTAAAAGAGATCCCAAAAGGATAACACCCAGGAATATTATATCCAAATTCCAGAATGCCTATGGAGAAAATATTGCAAGCATCTAAAAATTAAAAATTCAAATATCAAGAAGTCAAAGTTAGAATAACACAAAACTTAGCAGCTTCTATATTAACAGATTAGAGGGCCTGGATTATTTTCCAAAGGATAAAGGAGCTAGGACTTCTAGCAAGAAGCACTTACCCAGCAAAACTAAGCATAATCCTTCTGGGGAAAAATAAATATTCAATGAAATAGAGGACTTTCAAACATTCCTGATGAAAAGACCAGAGCTGAATGGAAATTTTGACTCTCAAATACAAAACACAAGAGACATAAAAAGGGAAATAGAAAAGAGAAGTCAAAAATATTTAATAAGGCTAAACTGTTTACATCCATACATGAGAAAATGATTCTTGTAACTTCTAAAACTTTTATCATTATTAGGGCAGTTAGAAGAAGTATACATAGATAGAGAATAGGGGTATAAGTTGAATACAGTGGGATGATATCTTTAAAAAAAATTAAGGGGTGAGAAAGAATGCATTGAAACAAAGGGAAAGAGAGAAATAGAATTTAGTAAATTATCTCACATAAAAGAGGCATGAAAGAACTGTTCAGTGGAGAAGAACATAAGGGAGGTGGAGAGGAAAGCACTTTAACCTTATTCTTATCAGGGTTGGCTCAAAGAGAGAACATACTCACTTCAATTTGCATTAATTCATGTAAGTCTTCCCAGAACATCTTTGTAACTAATATGTATAGGCAAGCAAAATGAATTCCTATAATGGCCGTATCTAAAAATGTACATCTTCTTCTGCATCTTGAGTCCAATACCTCTCTGTTAGGAGATAATAGCATACGTCATCATCAGACCTCTAGAATCATGGTTGGCTATTGTATTGATGAAAATTCTTAATTCTTTCAACATTGCTTGTCTTTGAAATATTATTATTATTTTATACATTTTTTCTGGTTCTTTCTCACATCACTATCAGTTTATACAAGTCTTCCAATGCTGTTTTTATTTTTTGAAACCCTTTCATCATCTCCTACTCAATAAACTCCAGTGGCTCTCTATCACCTCTAAGATCAAATATAAAATCTACTTTTTGATATTTGAAGACCTTTATAATGTAGTCCCACCCCTACTTTTCTAGTCCTCTTACATCTTAAACCATTTCTCCCTTCTTCTAGTATTCTGAGATCCAGTGACACTGTTCTCCTTTTTATTCCTGGAACAAGACCCTTTATCTACTGACTATTTAAACTGGCTGACCTCTATGCATGGAATTCTCTCCTTCCTTGTCTCTGCCTCCTGGGTATCCTGGCTTCTTTCAAGTTCCAGATAAATTTCCTTCTACTGGAAGCCTTTCTGGGTCCCCCACCCCTTAATTCTAGTGCCTTCCTTCTCTTGATTATTTTTATTTTATCTGGTTTGTATGTAAGATGCTTGCATATTGTCTTCCTCAGAGACTTTGAGTTTCTTAAGAACAGGTAGTATCTTTTACCTTCTTTGTATCTCCAGGGCTTAGAACAGTGCTTGGCAGATAATAGGTAGGTACCTAATAAATGTATACTGACTGAATGACTGACAGTAGTATTTCACTGAATTTTTATATCAAAATTTGTTCAGCTATTCATCACTTAATGGACACCTGGGGACAAGCTTTTTCATCACAGGAAATGCCGAATAGCTAATATTTATATAATGCTGAAGGTTTGCAAAGCACTTTACATATATTATCTTGTGAAGCAAATGCTACAAATATTATCATCTCAATTTAACATATAAGGAAACTCAGACAGGAACATAAGTGCTTAATAAGTGGCAGTTGATTGAAGTTAAAACAAATTATTAAATAAACTGCCCATATTCCTGGGCATAGTCTTAGACTTAGCATTTGAACCAGATCTGTAAAAATATATTTACAAAATTAAATGAAATATATTGGCCAAACAAACATAAAACTGTGGAACTAATTAAGCAAAGAAAATCAATTTTGCAAAAGATAATTCTTCTTAAATCCAAACATCCTCATATGAGGAATTATATGTATATATTATAGAATAATCACAGCATGGCAACTTTTCCCACCAAAGCAGATGTACAATTCTGTAACTTAAAATCTTAGAGAGACGCTTGAGTGCACATACTTTTTTTTATGTATTTATTTACTTGAATGTTTTTTGTTAGTGGTGGAGGTTACTAAGTACATAATTTTTAAAAACTGAAAAAAAAAGAATTTGAAATGATGCAGAAACTTTGAGAGGTCTCTCATTCATCAGAATGGGAAGAATAATATATCTAAGGGACTATCTGAGACCAAATCATTGCAGCAGAATTGTAATTAAATTGGGTTAACCTTAGGTTGTATTTTTCTTTTTTCATCTCTTTATCCCTTAACATCAGCAGCTTGATACATAAACTTCCTCCTTGATACATTCCTCTTTCAGTCCTATATCACATAATATTAATGCCTCTGCTCTCTCACTTGATACCAGGATGTGACCCCTGTATTTCATTACTATGGTACCCTTCCTTCAGGGCCTCAGGGCCTTTCCCCATCGTTACACCCACTTGTCTACTGCCTTCTCTTATTTCTTCCAAAGAATGAGAAGTTAAGGATCATTGGCGACTTGTGTAAGTTATATAATGGACTCTCTGGATTATAATGGACTCTCTGGATTATAGATCACCTCCTTTCCTAGTGTGACTGTACCTAAACAGAGCAAACTGTCCTCAGTATAAAGAGGTCTCACCAAGACTAGAAACTGATGTCAAGGTTCATTATCAAGGTTGCTGGGGAAAGGAGGATTCCAAGATGAATTTCACAAATCTCAGATGAACTTTCCCTAATTTTATCCAGACAAAATTATCCCTCTCCTAACCTCCAGAGTCCCAATAATGTCTCTGTTATTATTATAATAAATAACATTTATATAGCACTTACTATATACCAGGAACCATGCTAAGTAGATGACAATTATTATTTAATTTGATCTTCACAAAAACTTTGGCAGAAAAGTGCTAGTATCCTCATTTTACAGATAAGGAAATTAAAGTTGTTTGCCAAGGGTCACATGTTAATATTTGAGGTTGGATCTGAATTCAGGTGTTCCTAAATCCACGTCTAGTACTTTATCTACTTTTTCACCTAGCTGTCTCACCATACCATCTTGTTTCCTGTTATTTGGGAAATTTTTCAAAGACATAGGACAAATCATTTAAGAGTTCCATGGTATCTGGAATCTCTGTCTTAGAACAAAATAATATCTAGGATAGAATTGACTGGTGCCAATAATTATGAAAATGTTTCTACCAGGATAAGAGGTTATGGAGGGAATGGGAGAGATGAGTAATTATAATCCTTGCTTAGGGCTGTGGAAATGTGGCTTAAACTGGGAGAAGTACAGGGGTCACCTATAAATTAAAATCACATTAATTATTAAGCTCTATGTTTACTGCTGACATCCCAAAGGCAAAAACACATAGGTAAGCACTTTGCCAAACAGAAAATTCAGAGCAAAGAAAATCTGTAAATTAACCAAAACGAAATGAGAATAAAGGAGTGGATGTCCTTTCTGAGTCATTATGATTTCTCCCCACCCCCACCCAAAAAAAAAAAAGGAAAAAAGAAAGTTGCTTGAGAAACTGAGATATTAAATGACTTTCCCATAATCATATAGGTAACCAGAATTTGAAGGTCCATCCAGAATTTAAATTCCTGTCTCTAGGATTCTAAGGTTGGGCCTTTATCCACTATATCATTCTGCCTTTCATCAGTAATAAAAAATAATATGCTGTATCAAATATGATTCAGGCTAGACATAGCTAAGAAAATGAAAGGAATAGAGACCAAAATCATAATAGACTGACTTTTAATTTGGCCTCAGATACTTAGTAACTGTGTGACCCTGAGCAAATCACCTAATCACTGTCTTCCTATTTCTTTATTGTAAAACGAGGATGATAATAATAATACCTACCTCCCAGGGTTGTTATGAGGATCAAATGAAATATCTGTAAAGTGATTTGCAAACTTAAAGAATTATATAAATGCTAGCTATTAATTATTGCTATTACAATTAATATTACCTTCACAAAGCAACTGATCAGGCACATTTCTGGAACATCAGGTTAACTAAAGGGAATTTGTAGGATATAGTTCAATGAGATGTTCCACCTTGAAAATATATCCTAAGGTTCAAGTCAGAAGACAAATGTATGCACCTTTTCTTATACCATAGAGTTAGACAGAGAAAGGCTGAGATGAAAAATATAAGCAACTAACCTTAGGAATTAGGATAATTATTCTAGATAAGCTTTTTTACTTTTGTTGGCTAGTCCTTAGGGTAAAGCTTTATGGCTCTCATAAATCATTCCTTGTTTGTTTATCACTCATACTTCAACTGCTAATCAAAGGAATAATTTTGAAAGTGCCAAAGACCCAAGGCTCAGACTTGTAGATCTAATTGATTTCTTTGCTGTAGCCAAAAAATTAATAGGTCACTGAGAGAGCAAAATCAATGTTGTAGTCTCATCTGTAAAATCTTTCTAACTCTTTTAGCTTCTTATTTTTCATATAGGGATATACTTTTATCTTTTATGTCCACTGTATGTTAGGTTACACTCTAATCAACAATGATAATAATAGCAATCTATCCAATTTTTTTTTGCATAAAATGGGCCTTTCTGTGGTTCTTAACTTACATCTACTGTGATGGATTAAGATCAATTATTTTTTTAAAAAACTGTTTTAAAGATTTGTTGGTTCTTTTGGGTTTTTTTGGTGGTGTTTTTGTGAAAAGGCAAAACAAAATCAGGAATAAGAGAACACTTTTAGATGGTTCTAAGACAGAACTTTATTTAGAACATAATTTAAATGTCTCAAAAATTAAAAGAAACAAATCTCAGGAAATTAATGTAGCTTTGGAAGATATACATTCTATAGAGTATGCTGGAATTAGTGAGAAAGGTTTGTGAAAGAAATCATCTACTAGGTAGAATGTTCAAATAATTTGAGAGGCAGGATGGTGTGGTTGGAAAAATGCCAAACTTAGAATCAGAAAGACCTGGATTTGAATTCCACTTAAGACACTCAATGTGTGTCCAAGGATGTCACTTAATATCTGGAAGTCTTGGGCATCAAATTTTAGAAGCAGTCCACTAAATTGGTGGATCTCTGACATCATCAAAACCATAAGACATTATTGACTTTTTGATGACTTCTTGGGTCCCAGTTACCAGTTTCCTGAAAAATAAGAAAGGATACAAGCTGATTCTACCTTATTTAGGAACTCATTATAGGTAACTGACACTACTGAAAATCCAAATGCCCTTTTCCTCCTAAATAAATTTAAATCAAGAAATAAGTATCTCTACTTAACAAATGCATTTGTTGAGGCAGTACTTTCACCATCTTTCTTTGGAAGATGGTGATCCCAAAATGATTCTATATATGTATGAATTCACTTGAAATACCTTTAGAATGCTTTCTTTGGTGCTTTATGTTTACTGAGGACTTTCACATCATCTCATTTGATCTTCATAGGACTTTCTATAAGTGAGTTTCAGAGGTGAACAAGTTAAGGTTTAGAGAGGCAAACTAATTTACCAATATAATATGACTAGTCAGTGGCAAAGCCTGGAGTTTTATCCAAATCTTCTGACTGTAAGTTCAGTGTTCTTTCCAATATACATTGCCTCCAGAACTACAAAGGAGTCTTTTCAGGTAGTTTATGAACCAATTTTTTATGTTAATGTGGAGTGTATGACAATATGTTTTCTTCTGGCTTGCAATAGCAATTTACTTGTGATATTTAATAAAAACAAAACAAAATAAGACATCACCTCATTGATGTCTCTTCCAAAGCAATGTCAATTTTCTTATGAATTCTAATGAGTTGTTTTGTTTTGTTTTGCCCCACTGTGTTCACAGAGGGAATAATAAGAAGCAGATTTTGCACGTGGTGCAAATAGCACAAAACTTTCCTTGAGCAATTGACATAAAATATATTCTTTATTAACTTCAAAGTAGGGGGTGTGGATTTTGATGGTGGCCCTGAGACACCTACATGGCTACTGGGAATAAGATCATCTGGGGGAAATGGTTAGAAGTCAAAGGAAAGAAGGCACTCCATCTAGTACTTTCCAATTTTAACTAGTTATTCTTGCTAAATGATAAGCACAGTTGCTTCTTTGCTGCTGATATATCTTAAGTATTGTCAGTACTCTATATTTCAGAGGCCCTGAGGCAAAGCTCCAGTTACCCTAACCTAGTTAAGGCTCAGGCCACAAGAGAAAAATAAAGAAGGAAACTTGCATTTGTTAAGCACCTATTATCTGCCAAGTATTTTATGAATATAATTTTATTTCTTCTTCACCATATGCTTGGGAGTTAGACACTATCCCTGTTTTATAGTTGAGTAAACTGAAATAGATTTAAAATGACTTGTCCAGGGTCATTAACACTTTGTGTTCATAGTTGAATTTGAACTTGGGTGTTTTTATCCACTGTGTATCCTATCTGCCACATAGGGATAATAAAATTGCAATCTGTGAATAAAAAATAACTAAGAATAATTTAAATAAAGACACAAGATGGAATACAAATGACTTGGATAAATCCTTTCTAGAAGTACAATTTTAAAATCCCAATAAAAAATGAAGGGCTGTTGCTTGCCAAGTCACTTTTCTTAGATATATAAATGCGATATCCCTTTTAATTCAGTGAATGACATTTTTCCCCCAGGGAATTCATGTATTAAGAAGCCTATTTTGTGTAAGAAGTCTGATTTCATTCACTCAAGCCGAATTAGAATCTCAAACTTCATTGTGATCACCTTTATTCCTTAATTTCATACTTCTTCATCACAACAAATACTGAATAGGAATAATAAACTAGACAGAAATGCCAAGAGAGGCCATCATTTATGTGTGCTTTTTTGTGTAAAAAAAATCAATATTATGTATTACAAGCTCAACAGAATGCTGACAGAGCTTAGTCCATGTTCAAATAAGTCCTATCTTATAGATAAATGATGCGGATACAAACCAATTAGTCATCTATTTTTCTGTTCTATATTTCTATAGAGGGATTGAAAATAAGTGAGTAGAATGTCTATTGAGTCTCATCTTTTTTCAGTTTATGGATAAATTGTGAATTTACCCAATACATATATGCCTATCATTGGAAGAAGTATGTCTTTTTTAAGAAAGGTCTTTCTTAAGGCTTAAATAAAATTCTCAATGCTATTCGAAATAAGTTTACTAATTGAATCAGCCTTTACCTCTTACTTTTCATTTATGATCTTATTAGAAATGTTCACCCTCCGGAAAATGCTTACTTTTTGTTTGACAAGCCAATGATTGGTTGACAGAACAACATTCCAAATGAAGAACTGGAGAATAGGCTTGCCATATTCGTGGAGTTTTCCATTTTCTGTAGTTTTTGTTTAAAATTAGGGAAATTCTCTCTCAAAGTGCATGGGCCTGTCAAATCTCTAAAACATATAGTTGTTTGGAGGACTTTTTTGTGTGTCAGCAAAAATAAAGAGATAAAAGAGATTGCAAATGACTTAGATAAATTCTATCTAAAAGAATTATTTTAAAATCCCAATAAAGAAATAATATGTCATTGCTTGCAGATGCACGAAGATAGCTGTAGAAGAGCTATTCTCCTAGTCCTGGAACAATCGATAGGCATTTATTAAGTGCCTACTATTGTCCAGGCACTGTTTCAGTTCCTGATGTGTATAGACTAATAGAATTTAGCTGGAAGGAATATGAACTATCATCTAATCCAAATGCCTTATTTTACAGATAAATACATTAAGACCTAAATAGGTAAAAATAACTTGTTTAAGAACCCATAAGTAGTAAATAACAGAGTATGGATTTGAATCCAGGGACTCTGACTTCAAATTCAGTGTTCCTTTTACTAGAACTCTCTGCTTTTCTTTGTCATTTTCAATGTAGTATGGAAAAAGTGTTGCAATTACCTATTGGGGGCATGTTCTGCTCAAACTAGATATGTTTCATTTGAATAGAGAATGCAAAAGAGACAGGGTTTCTTTCCCCTGACCACCACCATGGCTGTAGGCAAGAAAATAAACTTTTTATAATGAGAAAGATTAAATGAGCGTGGACATGCAATAATCAGTAGTAGGAAGTGAGAGAAGAGCCCTGCTTTTAGTTACTTTGACAGTATTTATGATGTTTCTATTACTTCTGAGCATCTCTGCCTTTCTCATTCCACCTTCATTTCACCTTTCTTCCCACTACCCTTCCCTCCCTCACTTTTGTCAGAGACCAACCCATTGAATGGCTAGACAGTGAGGCATGTGAGGGCATACTTAGTGTTAGAAAGAAATGATCAGGTGGTTAGAGAATTTGTTCAATTTTCCCCTTCCCCCTACATTCCCTCCCTCGGTATTATGGCTCATTTACTTCATTTGTTTCCTTCATCTAAAAATCTGTCATGTCTTACCTTTCTAATTACTGTGAAATTGAGGGTTCAATAACAAAGGTTTTCTAAGGTGAACTAATTAAAGGAATTGTTCTCTATATGCCACACTTAGGGCACCAGCCCCAACACATTTTCTTTGCAACTTTTTGGTGGAATAAGACATTTAAGCTGTTCTTTCAATTTGGTGTCAAAGCAGGCAATGGAAATGTCAGATTCCAGCTCTTAACGTTTTTAAGCTTAGACTGGCATAGTCTCTGATAATACAGGACTGTATGAATTTAGGATTGTTAATGTATTATTATTGGCATCTGCTAGAGTAAGCACTGATCTGTTATTCAAGTCTGACAAGAGGGTTATGAATTCAGATAATTTCCTGAGCCCCTTTTGCTGCCGGTTAGGAAAACAGACTAGGGTTGTTCCTTGGAGAGAGGAAAAATAGGGGGAAGGAGGGAGGAGAAAATTTCCTGGCAAAGCTTGGGGAAAAAAAAAAAAAAGCTTTCGAGCCCAAGGCTGCCTCTTCTTTCGGGTCAAGCCACCAGGAAACTGGATCCTGCTTAAGCTCTCACTGTATACTTCCTCCAAACAACAAGAGAGTTCAACTACCCACCCAATTTGCCCACACGTGGAGTGGGGAGGGGGTTGGGGGCGGAGCTTGTTTTTTCATCTTTTCCCACTCTCCACAAACAGATCCTACTCCGAACGTTCTTTGTGTGGATTTACGATCCCTTAGGATTAACTCTTGTTAATTTAGCAGCTAAGCAAGGGTGGATCTGTGCTGCTGAGACTTTCCCCATTGTCCTCCTCACTCCCAGCAGCTGTAAATCCTTTCTCCTGCGTCTTCCTTCAGCTCCAGGGAAAACCTGGGGAAGTGTGAGCCGCACCTTGCAACTCCCAGTGGCTCTGGCTTGGGCATGCTCAGTAGCCAAGACAGCTTTCTGTAGCTCGCCTGTGGGCAGCTCCCTGGTCCGGGGCCGGCCCCTCCCCCTGTTCCTTTGGCTATAGGACACGTCCGACCTGTTCCAACAGCTGGAAGAACTGACCTAGCCCAATCCTAGCCCTGAAACCCAGCCTCGGGGGGCTTGGCTACTCCACCCTCCCCACACCCGCCATCACCGCATCTCTCACCCCTCCCTTCTTCCGAAAGTGGAAGCAACTACAAAGGGCTTGAATATAGTGTGTGTGGATTTAGTGAGCCCTAAACCACCAGGGGAACTCGTCTCCTCACAAACCAGCATCTCTCCGAGGAAGAATCAGAACAGGAGAGCAGCGGTGCGCTCTCACACACACGCGCTGCGGCGGCGGCGGCAGTGGCTGCTGAAGCCTCGGCTCAGCCCTCCTCCTTCCCGCTGGCCATGCACCGCCCCGGTCGCAGCTGTTTCAATCCTAGCGCTTTTCACTCAGGCTGCTCAGGCAGTCAGTCGCCACTTCATGCTCCTGCGGGTGCCAGTGCTGTCAGTTCACCAGGAGCACCCGTCGACTCGCGCAGGGTCCTTCTTTCCAGGGACTGGTCGCCGGATTGCCTGGACTGTTCCCGCGGCAACTTGGGGCAGGAGAGGAAGCAACTTTGACTCTAGCCGCTGGGCTGTTCCATCTCGCTTTTCCCTAACGGCAGTAGCCTGAACTTGTCCCCGACGTCAGGCGGAGCCAGAGTTTTCTCTGGCGACTAGCTTTCCAGTTCTGTTCGGAGCAACCTGTTTACTAGAAGAGAGGTGCTGGAATAGAGGGATTGTCGTAGGCAAGCAATCATCTTGGGGAAGAGGACTTATTCTTCCCGGTGTCTAGAGACCTTTGATTGCAACGGGATAAAGCAACATCAGGAGGATGTAAATAGAGATCCAGAGCAACTGTTACCAAGAAGGCAGAAAGAAGAGAGAAAGAGAGAGAGGGAGAGAGAGAGAAGAAGGGAGGAGCATTGGGTTTCAGTGGGGGCTTTTTATCTCTCCCACTTGTAACATTAATACTGGGAATAGTCAGAGGCGTTGATTGCAACTTTTCAAAGGTCGGTCCCTGTGCAGACGAGGAAGGAGGTTCCCCCCCTAACCCCCCATTGGTGGTGCCCAGCACCCAAATTGCATTTTATTGGGAGAATGAGCAGAACCTCAAACGGAGTAGTGTAGGGGGATCCAGCCTTTTCCTCGTGGTCCCAGGGGAAGCCACCTTCTGTGCGCTGGGGAGCGCATCCCCGCAGTGACATGTGTCTAACTCTCGGCGCCGAATTGGGCAGCAGGTGCAGGTTCTAAAGAGCCACTGCTGCCACTGCCGACCCCGAGGTGCCGAGTGACGCCGAGCCATGCAGCCCCCAGGAGCGCCCATCGTCTGCATCTTGCACCTCCTGCTCCTGATGCAGCTCTCAGTTTCTCCTGCTCTGGCTACTGGGAACAGAACCAATTTAGGAAAGGCAAACTTACCTGAGATGACCAGGGAGCTGCAAGATTGGGAAGTTTGGGGGTCAGGAGATGGGCTGCAGAAAGTCTTATCCAGCAGCCCCAGAGAAGCAGTTGGAGCCAAAGCACAAGAAAAGAAGGTGGAGGACGAAAAAGGAAAATCATTAACAGCGCCTTTCAGGGACCTGCCTGTGGCTCACAGGACTTCTCATGTCCCCCCAGAGAGGCGCCCTGGCATCTGGCTAGTTCCCCTCAGAGCAGCGGTGATTGAGTTACCCGTTGCCCTTAGGTTTTCCTTGGATTCGGGTAAAGAGAAGGGTGGCAGGGATATTGATCTAGGTGGCAGCCAGGAGCAGAATGTCAGGACAGACCCAGGAGCCCTGGAACCCTTTTCCCGGTGGAGAAGAGCGGGGAAACCCAGCGGTGACCCCCTGACCAGCCCACCTGCCTTGGAGAGCGCAGCCACTGTTGATGGAAAAGCACAGGAGAAGGCAGTGGCCAACGCCGGGAAGGCATTGCCTTTAAACGGATCTTCTGGAGAGGCCCTTCAGGAGCGGAGTGGCCCCCGTGGGGGAAACGGAACGAATCGTCGCCCTAAACTCAAGAACCCCTTCTATCCGCTGACCCGCGAATCCTATGGAGCTTACGCCGTCATGTGCCTGTCGGTGGTGATCTTCGGCACTGGCATAATCGGAAACCTGGCTGTGATGTGTATCGTGTGTCACAATTACTACATGAGGAGCATCTCCAACTCCCTTCTGGCCAACCTGGCCTTCTGGGATTTCCTCATCATTTTTTTCTGCCTGCCGCTGGTCATCTTCCATGAGCTCACCAAGAAATGGCTTCTAGAGGATTTCTCCTGCAAGATCGTGCCCTATCTCGAGGTAACAGAGCCTTGTAGTGGGCCACCACCACTGGCCTTCCTACTCCTTAAGAGGGTGTGTTGCCCCAAGGGATTACTGAGTCCACCCCATCCCTCTCTATCTGCATCCCTTTTCCCTTTTTTTTTTTTTTTTTTTTTTTTTTTTTTTTTTTTTTTTTTTTTTTGCTACCCTTTCCTCCTGTCTCACCTTTCCAGCTTCTGTTGGAGGCTTTGCTTAAGCACACCTTTAAACTCATCTGCCACCCCGAGGGTGAAAAACTGCTGATAAAATGTCTAGACTAGTCTGGATAGTGCTTGTGTCTGCCCCTCTTTGAGCCGGCATACAATATATCAATCGGCCTGCTTTGGCACCTGTGACATATTATACATCTGGATTGGCAGCTAAGATACACAAGCTGCCCCTCCAGATAGGAATGGTTTGGACCATCAGATCCCAGCAGGACAAGGAAAGAAACTTTTGTCTCTACCCAATCCCCTCCCCCACTCCCACAGCTTTCCACAGAGAAAATATGGATGAATCTATTGTGTCCAGATGTGGCAATCTGAATCATCAAGCTTCTTACTGCACTTTTTTCTTCCCATTCCTCCTTAAGAACTGGGTTTGAGGCAAAATGTTTTCTTCAGTGAAATAACTGGCCTTATGATAAATATTTAAATATTTTGAGTAGTCACTCATGCCACTTAAGGTATCTACCTTCCATGTTATGTGATGGAATTTTTCTTTCTTTTATTTTATTCCCCCTCCTTTCAATTTCACAGCCTTTTCCTTTAAAGAAATTAAGCTTAAAAAGAGACTTTGACCATCATGAGACAGGATTTGTTTAATTTTTTAAAGGTGTGTGTCAAACTCTATTACATGTTATATTTTACTAGGCACAGTTTTTAAGGCTTAATTTGGTGGAAAAAAACTATAACTGAAAATTTCTTAAGAGGGAAGTGGAAACCTATGGTCTTCTAAACAGGAACATGTCCACAAGAAACTTCTTTCTGCACTTATTGCCTTGAGTGTGGTGGTTGGAATTTGCTTTAAAAATGGCCTCTCATTTAAACAACAGCCATTGGAAAGTGCCCAAGTGCTCCTCTGCCAGTTGTGTTCTCAGCCAGCTGGCCTCTGCTTTGCCCCATTCAGATTGTCCAATTCATCTATGGAAGCTGAAGAATTGAAACCTGTAAATATTACAACAGCCCATGAGTCTGCCTAATAGCAGTGCTAGGACCATCCTGTTTAACAATCTTCCTGTATCTAAGGTAGGGGAGACCTGAACGAAGAAAACTATTTCTTTTTAGAAGGATCAAAAGCAGAGGCTTACTTTATAATATTGGCAGGAACAGATATAGTTGCATTCCGTGTTTGTTAAATCAATTGTCATCATTTCTTTACAGAAGGGTCACAATATCAGCTTTGCTAGGAATAGTTAGTTAGCCTAGAAGTATATGATTTCTCTGGTAGATAGTTCATTTCTGAATTGTGAATGACTTGGTTTAAAAAAAGTTGTTGGATATGTGAGGATGTTTGCTAGTTAATGTACCGGAGTACATTCTATATGAAGATTTCTCTGATTCTTTTTATGACTAAGGGTGGAATGAATATGGACTTTATTGATAAAAAAGGTAAGCTTTCTGGTAAAAGAGAAAAATAGTCCTTAGGTGAGGGAGAAATATGTTGACCTGGTTTCTGATAGAAGTTTATGATCATAAAACCAGAAACTTATACAAACTGAAGAGAAAGTTAGAAAAAATGAAAAATTAAAAACTGAGAAGGATAAAAGGGACATAATGACCATCTAGACAAGAATAGAGCTTTCATAGTAAAACTTAGGAGAAAAAGAATCTCTTAAAGTTACAGAAAATAATTCAAGAGAGAAAGTCATTTTGGAGAAATTCAAGTCGATTTAATAAACATTTAGTAAACACCTCCTATGTGAAAGGCATAGTTTGGTAGACACATGTACTATGTTGTCTCTGGGACACCTTAAGAAACTAAGCATAGTATATTGGATAGATTATTGGACTTGGAGTTAAGAAGATCTAGGTTGAATCCTAATAGAGAAAATTATTAGCTACATGACCCTGGGCAAATCACTGAACTTTAGAGAACATCTGTAAAATGAGGAATTTGTTCTCAGTGACCTCTAATGTTCATGATTTAAGATATATGGTATATAGAATTTAGGAATATGTTTTTACTTTCCTATAATGATCTTTCTCTGATTTCTTAGTCTTTTGTTGGAGGGGGTAAGTTTTTGGAATTTACTGCCAATGTTTACTCTTCTACCTCCTACAATGTTCTGTTTTTTACTTTTTCCTTTCTCTTAAACATGAAAATTCTTTCTTTCTAGGATTAGAGAAATTAGACCTATAAGGAATCCTTGAGATTATTCAGTCCATCCTCTCATTTTATAGTAAACATTATAATAGTTCATGATTCTACAGTTTGGGGGGAAATCAAGATCTAGAGAGACAAAGTCACTTTACCCAAGGTCACTTGTCTAATAGGTATCATAGCTGGGATTCAAAACCCTAATCCTCTGACCTTTTGCATTTTGTTTTCATTTCATGATTTTTTTCTGTCTTTTTTTCAAATGGTGATTTATCTTTCTCTTTGTTCCCCAAGATCCATTTCTGTATGAGATATTCATATACTTTTTTTTACTCTTGCTAAAATATTGCTAAAATGCATTTAGTGGGGGCAGCTAAGTGGCTCAGTAGACTGAGAGCAAGGCCTAGAGACAAGAGGTCCAGGGTTCAACTTTGGCCCCAGACACATCCTAGCTCTATGATCCTGAGCAAGCCTAGTCTTTACTGCTCTTCTGCCTTGGAACCAATAATACAAAGTATTGATCCCAAGATGGAAGGATAGAATTTAAAAATGCATTTAGTAGTAAGATTTTAAAATATTAAACTGTCTAAAGTATTACTGAAATTCCTATGTTACAGTTCAGGCAGTAGAATACAACTCCCAAATTAGAGAAAAAGGTATAGTTTTGCCTCTAGGAAACACTATCATCTTCAAAAGAGATGGAAAGTTTCAAGGTCTCTCTTGCTTGCAGGCTTCCTTTTATTGACTGATAAAAAACAAGAGTCTGTAGCAAAAGTTGTGTCTAGTATTTCTTGTTTTCTTTATCCTTCCCTCCCTCTTTGCTTATTATTTACCCAGACCCCTTTTCTAAGAATGAGAAAATTCCATATCTAACACTATGAAGAACATGATTCCCTTAAGCATAACAACTTTCCTTTACTCCATTGTTAAAATTTCCTCTAGTCTTACTAGTCTTACATTTTTCGTTTTGGACTTTTCATAAACTGGCAAAAACTAAAAGATGCTCAATTCAATAAAGGTCAATGTCTTGGTAATTCCATTCTATTTTTTAAAATCAGTAAATATTCATTTCCTTTATGCTCTTAAATTGAATCTAAATATGAATTTATGAATGAACTAAGTCATACATAATATATGGCTTCACTTCAATTACTGGAAAAATTCTATAATAGAGCATTTAAGACATGATTAGTAGGCATTTTGAAAAGGAAACAGTGATTATGAAGAACCAATATGATTTTGTCAATAACAGGTTATTCCTGTCTACTCTTTCTTTTTCTGACAGGTTTACTAAATTAATACATCAGGGGAATGCTGCAGATGTACCTAGATTTTAGGAAGACATCTGATAAAATATCATGAATTATTCTGATGTAAAATAGAAAGCAATATGGACTAGATGATAATACCACTATATAAATTCAGAACTTTCTAAATGACAGAACTTATTTATGCTTTAATGTCAGCCTGATAGGAGGTATCCAGTGAATTGCTACAGGAATCAGTTTTTGGCTTTTTGCTGTTCAACCTTTCTTTAACTAATGTCTTGAATGAAGGTAAAGATGACACACTCATTAAATTTGCTGGGAAAGCTGGCTAAGATACTGGAGAAGAATCAGGTTCCAAAAAGATGTAGACATGTTGGAGCATTAAATAGGTTTACTCTACCAAGAAGAAATTCAATAGAGATACACATACAGTCTTATGCTTGGATTATATTAAGACAAGCATATCTCATGGGAATAGAGGTGAGTCTCCTTATACTGTGCATTGGTCAGACTAAATCTGGTATGTTGTATTCATTTCCAGATATCACAAAGTACACTGATAACCTGAAGAGTGTCCAGGGGAGGGCAATATAGGGGGCAAAGGAGATTGAGTCCATGTCATGAAGATTGATTGAAGGAACTGGCCATAGTTATCCCCAAAAGAGAAAGTTCAGGAAACTATGATTCTAACTTCAAATATCTGAGGGGCTACCATGTAGAAGTGATATTAAAGTTGTTCTATTTGGCCCCTGAAAGTAGACATTGGAGTCATCGTTAAAAGTAGCTTTAAGCTTGATGACAGGGAAAACTCACAATTTGAACTGCCCCAAAAAGCTACTTCTGTCAATGGTATATTCCCTCTCTTTAGAGGTCTTTAGGCAGAGGCTGGATGATTATTTGTTGGTTATGCTCTTGGGAGAATTATTTTTCAGGTATAGGCTTCAGGAGGACCATTGAGATTGCTTCTGAAATCTTGTAATTCTATGAAAATCTATCTTGTATGCTCCTAAACTAACAAAGTTACTTTAGTTCTTTAAAGAGAACTAAAAATTAAATATAGTCTTTCCCCTGACATTTTCCTAAGAATTTCTTTTCCACCTGCCATAACTTAAAAATACCCAGAAATTATAGATCTTTTTCATATTTCCCACCTTCAATATTTCCTCTTTACCTAACTACTTTGATTTATTCTCCCCTCATATAAATTTCTGTTCTGACACATTTCCCTTGCTTGTTGTCTTTCTATTATTATTTCTTCTTTTCTTCCTTTTTAGTTTTTCTATCCAATCACTTTCTAATATCTCCCTCTCTCTTATTCTCTTTCTCTCTTTCTCACTTTCTCTCTGCCTCTGTATGAGAGAGAATGATTTTGTTTTTGCTTGTGCTATTCATTTCATGTAAATATATATACTCACTTTTTTTTGCTCCTTCTACCAACTCCAAATCTTATGCATCTTTCAAGACCCATCTCAAATGTTACTATTTGAGAAAGATCCCATGTAGCCCACTATGATATCCCAAACTAGAGATCAGAGAATCTTAGAGTTAGACAGGACTAAAGGGTTCATAGAGCCAAAATTTTACCTAAAGCATGTATCCCACTTCATATGATTTCTTGTAAATATGCCTCTAGACTCAACTTCAACACTTTTGAAGACCACTGTTGCATTTTGGGACAACTCTAATTGTTAACAGATTTTAAAGCAATCTTTCACTTTTTGTAACTCACCCAGGGGATTTAATCCTACCTTTGGGAGCCAACCAAAATAAACTGCATACTTTTTATACCCGATAGCTCTTCTAGTATTTGAAGACATTGGCCATGTTCCTTCTGTCTTTTCTTTTCAAGCCTACCCTGAATCATGATTTTAACCTTTCTTATCATCATTATTGGTAATGTAATAGATAGAGTGATGGGCCTGGATTTAGGTAGATGAGTTCAAATTCAGTCTCAGACACTTACTAGCTTAATCCCATTTACCTTAGTTTCCTCATCTGTAAAATAATCTGGAGAAGGAAAAGGCAAAACACTCCTAAACATTTGCAAAGAAAACCTCCAATGGGGTCCCAAAGGATCTGAAATGATCAAACAGTGACACCATCCTTATTACATTTTAAGTACTTATAGATTTGTCCCTTAAAATGTGGCGGAGGCATATAAAACTGAATAAATAGTCTGTCTAGGTCAAAATGCAATATTTTCATCTTTATTTTTTATTATTTTTTCTTTTCCACACTGCAATTTATATAAATACTGCCCTCACTACATGACATCATCCTCTTGATTTTTTTTTACAAATATCTTTAATATCAAAATCAACTATGACAGTTGTCAAACTCTAATGTAATATCATTCATTACTGCCCATTTATAACCAATCATCCCCAGTAATGATGTTTCATCTAAGATTTTGTGCAACCAATTTAGTGGAGCATGCCCATCTCATGACATTTTTCATAAAATCACAGATTTAGTGTACCTGAGAATTCATGTAGTCAAACCCATTAATTTTATGGATGAAGAAAATGAGAGGTGAAGTGACTTAGCTAAGATCATACAGGTAATAAGTAGGAGAGTTGGACTTGAACTTATGTCCTTTAACTCTCAGTCCCGCATAATATACCATATATATATATACTATGACTTCCTCCTCTATACTTACTATTGTATATTATTTATGTACACATTTGCCACTCCTTTCTAAGGCCATTGCAAATTCCTTGAAGATTGAGATTGAGGCCGATTACTCATTTTATTCTTTTTGGAAGCTATTCTAGTATGTACTATATTGCAGATTTTCAGGTGACTAGCAGAGAAAGGAAGTATTATGTAAATAAAGGTGATTGGATCATAGATACAGGTAAGTGGGACTGTAGACATCATCTGGTACAGTCCCTTTGTTTAAGTGAGAAAAATGAAACATGGAGAAGAAACATAGTAGTAAGTAGTATAGCTGGAATTTGGTCCCAAATCCTTAGACTCCAAATTCACTTCTTTTTATCCTATGTTATAGAATAATATAGATGTTCAACTCCAAACATAATCCACTATGATTACGGAGTTATATATTTAGAACTGGAATGAAAGGTCAGTCCAGTCCAACTTTCTCAATTTAAAAATGAGTACACTGGAGAAAAGAAACTCAATTTCAAGCAGTAGGATATGTTGTTATTATACAGCACAAATGAATTTAGCTGAGTGGCTGGTTAACCATACAGTAGCATCATAAATTTTAAATAGATTACACAATTTTGTGAACAGATATTGAGCAACAAATATGCAAAGTGAAATTGCTTTTGTTGTGTTGAAAGCAATGTCTTGTCAATATTTTAAATTTTCTCCATAATCATATTATTACTTATCTATTTATAATCCCTTTCAGTATTTGTGTGCCAGTGAAAATGTGTTATTTCTAGTTTCATGATCATTGTTAATTTTTATATATAAGATATAACTAAAGGCCAAACAAACTACTGGCTAATATCCACAGTTAGCAGAGAAGAGCAATTAGCAAATAGATTCATTATACATCCGTTTATGCTATTGTTAACCACATCACTTAATTATAATTAACCCTCCTATTTATAATTGTGAGAATTACAAAAATCTTACATTTGAATTCTGTAGACTTTATCATTCTTAGTGAAGTTCCTTCTCACTGGAAGTCCTCAAGCAGAGAAATACAATGATTACATGTCTGTGATCTGTTTTAGAGAGGATTTTGATCATCTATAGTTTGGGCTAAATGACCTCTCTTTAATCCATTAGATTATGATCATTTAATTAAAGATGGAAGGGACTTTAGAGACCATTGAATCTAACCTCTTCATTTTATAAATGAGTAAACCAAGGCACAAAATGAAGTCAAGTGGCTTGTCTAGAGTAGCGCAGCTAAAGCATCTGAGGCCAGTTTCAGACCTGTCTCCTCTAGCACTTTATGCATTATATAACATTGCCTCATCGATTCTGTGATTTGTGAATGTTTTGCCCTAATTAAGGCTATATACAGACTTTTCTTAAACTTGCTGATGAAATGTAAAGAAAAACACAATTCATAAATTGACTAATTACTCCTCCCTACTGTAGATACTAAATAACCTTTGGTTTTTAGTTGTCACACACATATTGTTGCAGTTTAGTTGTTTCAGTTGTGCCCCAATTTTTGTGATCCCATTTGGGGATTTTGCGGGGATAGATACTGGAGTAGTTTGCCATTTTCATCTCCAGTTCATTTTACAAATGAGGAAACTGAGGCAAACAGGGTTTCATGACTTGGCTATAGTCACAGAACTAGTAAATGTTTGATATTGGATTTGAATTCAGGAAGAGGAGACTGTGACTTCCTGACTCCAGGCCCAGTGTTCTATCCAGTGTACCTTCCAGCCAATATACATAAAATATATATTATATGTATATAATAAACATATATATGCACATACACATATGTACAGATATATGCACACTCATATGTAGATATGTTTGAATATATCAACAGTTATAAATTATCTATATAAATATATATATATAATACAAAGTTAAAATGACATTTATTATAATATGGTATGTTCATTATGTTCATTTATTATTAGTAATCTTAATGGATTTATGCCTTAAATACTCTCAATTTAGATACTCCATTTTAAGAGAGAGAGTACTCACTACAAAATAGATCAGTTCATGTCATGAGTTATATCAAAAAATTTCAGACATTCCTTTGAATGAAACTATTAATTTTCAGTTTGCCATTCTTACCCTGCTTGCTGTATTTGCCCTTTCTATACACATTTCTAGTAGTTCACATTTGCATGACATTTACTATATGGATTTTATTTCTATCTAGGACCTGTTTGGATTTTTATTTTTAGCTCAAACTTTCAGAACTAGGGTTTAAATTTTGTACTCTTTAGTTTTACCAAATAGAATTTGGAAGTAAGTCAGCAATATTCATAGCCCATAGATATGTAGAGGAGACTATTCTATGACTCTAATTCATAAAAAAGTTCTTTATCTCCTCCCAGGGCCTTTGCACTTAGAATGTGGTTCTAGAGGTTCAGTGATAAAATGGGTATTAAAGGATGTTCTGTCTTACTATAGGACCATGTACCAGGTAATTAAGAAGGTGAATCTCCAAGTGGCAAGCAACCTCATATTGAGATTAACTACTTAATGTGTTTGTTGCAGAAATATTTGGATATATGTTGATTCCAATTTTTTGCCAAATAATTATTTTTAATATAATTGACTTAGTGGATATCTTCACATTTTCAGACCTTGACTTTTCTGTCAATCTTTCTGCTATACAGAACAAATGACCAAACAGATGGCTGATTAATGGAAGAGAAAGATTGACCAAAGGTCCTGGGCACAAGGAAGCCATCTTTGGCTCCAGTCCCAAACTTTTCATTCCATCCAAACTTCCAGGGTTCTGGGAGATGATTGTGATGGAAGAAGTAAAAATTGGTCCACTCTACCTCTTGTCATGGAAAAAAATAATGCAGAGGCTCTCTTGATACTCATACTATTCCTTAAAGGGATGGAGAAGGAACAAAAATAAGAAAGAAATAACCATGTCAAAGAAGAGTTTCAGGGGGTTTCTATTTGAAAGCAAAAGATTGTGGTGCTAAATAGCCCCTCTAGATTCTGAGAAGGGAATTCATCTGAGATATTGGCTATCACTTATTAGAACTATGTGATTTGTACTGAGAGAGAAAGAAGTAGGGCTGGGGGTGAAGCCTACTCCTCAACTCTTAATGAGTGCATCAGTGTCATCATTGGATCTCTTATCTGCTTTCTTTTGATGTAAAATGTGCCAATTATTAAAATCTTTTGATAGTTTCTTGTTATCATTTACATTCCCTGCAAATGACATCTGGCTCAACTGTTTAAAGGAGCTTGAGGAAGTTAGGACACTGCTAGAAGTTTTCAAAAGTATAGATTACTAAAGTTAATATTCCCATCTTGGAAATACCTAGTGAAGGCATAAATCAATCAATTCATTCGGAACATGGCAATTGAATCCCTATAAGCACAAGGTGCTAGGTGTTGGAGTATGGGAATGCAAAGACACAGTTCAGTCCCTCATGGAACTTTGTCTAGTGAAGTAAATCAATCAGTAAAATCAACAGTAAATCAATAATTATAATACTAAGTAGATTATTGATAAGTGCTTAAGTCTGATGTAGTATTATGTTATGCTGTTCAGAAGAGAGGAAAACTACTTCTGGAAGGTTTAACAAAAACAGTGATGGAGGCTTTATAGAAGAAATGACATAGGAGCTGGGCTTGAAGGAAGGGTAAGACTTTAGTGGCTTTGAAGAGAAAATGTTCATTATTTTAAAAGAATGTTATTATGTGATTATAAGAAAAAAATTAAATTGAGATTATCTAACTTTATGAAATAGCAAAACATTCAGTAGCCATTTAACAGGAATTTATTAAATCTCTGCCATAAACCAGGCTGGGGTTCTAGTCCATCCACATTGTGCAAACTCTGGGCAAGACATTTAAACTTACAATGTCTCGGGCAATTCTTTAACACTCAGGATTGGACAATCATTCCCTTGGTATCTGCCTTGGTAGAAGAAGTTTCCTTACTGGAAATTCCCTATACCAACGAAATCACAGGTCCAGCTTAAAAACACACACAATAGACTAGACATTGTACCAGGTACTGGAAATATACAAAAATAAAATAGTTTTTGTTATCAGGGAGCATATGCTCTACTGTCTATGCTCATATATATTATCCATTCACCCATGCAAAATCCTATAAAAATTAAAAGTAAATCAAAACATCTAGAGATGGAAAGAACTTGGGACATCTAGTCCAATCTTTTTCATTTTACAGATTAGTTAAGTGAGGACTAAAAAGGGACTATGTAGATTGTGAATGTTGGAGCTGAGATTTGAATAGAAATCCTCATCTAGGGACTATTCCCTTACACTATGCCATGGAAGGACATTTAATACTTTTTTTAGAGGGAAAAATTGAGGCTACATAAATTGTACCTATTCAAAAGCTATCTTTACATTTTGACCAATTGTCATGATATCTAAAGGTCTTAACCTCCCAAGGAGCCCCCATGCTGCTGAAATGACTTGGGAAAGGGGAAAGAGATACTAATAGTAGATTCATCAGATGGGACTAAGAAGATCCAAGGTTCACACCAAGAATCTGCCCACATCCCCCTCCATTATCTATTGATAAGAATGGGTGCAATTGTTCCCTCCCTTTCCCCACATGGCTGTTTGTTTCATCCTTAGGCTACATGTTGCTTTTTGCAACCTCTTTTCTATTTTAGGGCTGTTCTTCATGTTCCTATTGATCTGATTTCACGTTTGAAAAAATGTTAGGGAGAAGAATATAGAGATACAGTGTGATTTGGCCTAGGCCCAGCATCCCTCCTAGGAATGGCCTTGGCTCACTTAGACTTACTGACTTAGTTTTAACTTAGTTTAAAATTTAATACTTAGACTAGTGATATGTCTACATTCAAATCACTTTCAACAAAAACAATTTGGTCCTTGGATTTTTGTGTTCTTTTTTTTTATATCTTGAACAAATCCTAAAATGTATTCCTTCTGTTTTAGAAAAAGAACATATGCATTTCCATAAAAATTATCCAAAAGTTTTAGGATGTGTAGAGGCAGTGTGCATAGGATGCAGCCACAGGATGGGGTTTAATCTTAAATGGTCTAGAAGAACGTTTTTTTAGTTCATTAATAGTGTGTATTGTGCCATGAATTCAGATGGGTAGAACTGGTGCTAATGAGATCAAGGCTCCCAGTTTGATTCTCTTATGGGCTGATAAACTTCAGGGTGTTCTTTGTTCCATAGTCCAACTGTACAGTCCTAGGGAAAACTGGCAAATAAGTAAAATTTACTTTTGGCACTCCTTGTTTTCTCTTTGGGGATTTTTCACCTTTTTAATATCATTTCAGAGCCCCCTTTTTGGGTCTTCTTCTGTCTCTAAGGTTTCATCTTCCATACCCCTGATGAAGTCATTGCTGCTATCCCAGGTCTGTCCTATATTAGGTAAAGAATCTACCAACCTAATTCATATTATAGATTTAGAACTGAAAGGGATCACAGAGGTCATCTCATCTAATCCCTCCATTCTGTAGATGAGAAAACTGAAGACCTAATTGGCTAAGTGAGTTGTCCAAGCTCATATTGTTTGGGATTTGAACCAAAGTTTTCTTACCCCAAATCCAGCTCTCAGATGTCTGGGATTTAAAGGCATTACCTTTTTTGGACTACATGGAGAAGAATTTGGCCTTGTAATTTCAGATATAAATGGATCTCTATTTGAGGGAAAGACTCCCTATAACCCTCTTCCAGTTTATAGTTTCCTACTCTTCCCAAATTACTTTACACATACATACATAGGCACACATAAATACACATTATCTCCAAATACTTAGTGCATTTTTAAGCTTTAATAATCTCAGAAGTACAATATAAATGTATAAAAATTAATTTGAAAGCTTATTTAAATTTTTAAAAAACTCAGTTTTATTAATTTTGAATAATACACTTTAAATTTTAATTCTCACAAGATATTATTCATTATGCATTGCTTGTTTGACAATTTCAGGATGCTAATTTCATAGAATGGTAGCTCAGAAGAGGAGATCTCCTTGCTTGGTCCCCTGGGTTACCTGGTCTACCATCACTAGAGATTTTCTGGGGAAGCCATGTCAGAACTGCCTTGTATGCATGAAAACCTCATTCTCTGCATGATTTTAAGGCTAGGATTACAAATGCAATCTTTTCTGTTTCTGAGCAGCTGTTAATGTATGTTTTTACAAAGTTCTAAAATTGACTAGAGTATTATATAGTACAGATGGTGGTTATATTGAATTTTAAGAAGAAACATATTAATATTTAAAAATTTAAATGATAACCTTTTAAATATTTTGTAAGTTTGGAGCATTTATACTTCTAAAGTTATTAAAGTTTAAAACAGCACTAAGACTTTAGGGACGTGTGTGTGTGTGTGTGTGTGTGTGTGTGTGTGTGTGTGTGTGTGTAACTTACTTTTCACTGTACAAGTTGTTTCCTCCCAATAGAATACAAGCAACTTATAGGCAAAACTTGCTCCATTTTTTTGTTCGATATTCATAGTGCCTCACTCATAGGAGCTTAATAAACATTTGTCAAATTGAGGAAGGCTTGCAATCATCTCTAAAATTATTCTCTGGACACCATGTAATATGTGTCATTAGTTGAGAGGGGCAGTTGGAAGAATGTTAATGAGTCAGTGAAAATATTTTACCACCCCTGGGGGGAAAAAACAAAACAAAACACAAATCCAAGCATTCCTTCTGATGGTAATGACCCAGGAGCATCATCATTGTATTTGCAACAACAACAACAACAACAACAACAACAACAACAACAACAACAACAACAACAACAACAACAACAACAACAACAAAACAGACTTTGGGGAGAAATTTGTTTTACCTTATTTTAGAAAATGTGTTCTTTTTTGATTAATATTCACATATTTGAAAATTATTCACAAAATATGGGCTATTGAATATTTGGGTTATTCCCCATGAATTCCTATTGGTGACTTAGTTTAAGACAAAGGACAATATTATTTTTCTTTTGTACTTTTTCAGGATATAGGAACACTCTTGATAAGAGTTATAACAGTGAGAAGCACTCAATAAACACCTCAGTGGGAGATAACTATATTTTCATGGTACAAATTAGACATACTGTACTATTGATATCATGATCAGTGGGAAGCTTTGATTGTGGTGCTCATTAGCCACAGAGGGAAAAAAAATAAGGAAACAAACCCTCAAGTGTCCAGGATGACATATTTAGAGCTAAAGTGATCTTAGAAATCATCTAATACTGTTCCTCATTTTATACACGAAAATAAAAAACCTGAAGCAAAGAGGAATTAAGGGACTTGTCCTATATCACACACAGATAATTAGTGGCAGAACTGAAATCTGAACACAGTTCCTTTCACTCCAAATTCATTTTCTTTTATTGTCTGATGCTGCTTACAAGGTTCTCTCTAAAATGGTGACCTCCTCAAGATGATTTGAACTATTTAAGAGAATGAAAGAGTGCTAGTAGTCTGGAAGAAAGTGGAGAATAAAGAAAAAAAAGGGTGCAATTATACCAGCCTGTTCCTCTCTTTCATAGACTCTTTTTTCTATTAATTTAAGGCTGTAATTATGTAAGTGAAATAGGTTTTGTCCAAATGATCTGACATAGTTTTAATGACTCTGTGAGTATGTTAGTGTGTCAAATATAATCTTGGTGCTATTAAATAGGGAAGATAGAAGTTCTCCTATACTCTGACTGGCTGGCCATGAAACCTTTCCCCCAGAGAGCCATATATTTATGGGGATGAGACAATCTTTTCCATTCTGTCCTGACTTTGGTTTAATTAACCCATTT
The DNA here is from genome assembly GCF_016433145.1 of Gracilinanus agilis. Classification (NCBI taxonomy): domain Eukaryota; kingdom Metazoa; phylum Chordata; class Mammalia; order Didelphimorphia; family Didelphidae; genus Gracilinanus; species Gracilinanus agilis. The sequence goes on from NC_058134.1 coordinate 128,186,631, forward strand.
TAAGTATTTCATTGCCAGCTTCACTATTTGCATTCATTCAAAAGAGCAAACTTTTCATAAAAGGTTATTGATTCACAGCAGTCTGATAAAAAGGTAGGTAGGTATTGAATGCTTTGAATCACACAAAAAGAGAAACAAAATCTCCCCATTGGTGTGCAAGGTCTCTTTTGGGGGAAGAAATTGCAATTCAGTGCTGAAAAAGTGTAGGCAGATTATAGGAAACACTAAATCAAATCACTAGAAATACCATGTAGAACATGGTATCATGGACACTGGATTTAGTTAGAGGTTGTTGAGTTATTTCAGCTATGTCTGACTCTTTTCCATTTGAGATTTTCTCAGCAAAGATATTGGAATAGTTTGCCATTTCCTTCTCCAACTCAGTTTAGAGATAAGGGAATTGAGACAATCAAGTTTAAGTGACTTGGCAAAGGTCACACAGCTACTAAGTGTGTGAGGCCAGATTTGAACTCAGAAAAATTAATCTTCTTGATTTGAGGACTAGAACTCTATCGACTGTGACACACAGCTGTTTTAGTTTTAGAGGACCTGGATTCAACTCCTAGTTCCCCTACTTACTTTGTCACCTTAGGAAACTCACTTAAAATCAATGGGCTCCAGTTTTCTTTAACAAGGAAATGAGGGAGTTAAACTAGATATGCTCTAAATGAATTTCAGTGAAATTAAATTTTAGTATTTTAAGTGAAACTATCCCCAGTACTCTTCCTCTTTCTTTCCTATTAGACTTGTAAGAATGACTTTGAATAGAGAGTGAATCTTCAATACTTTAAAAGTGATGTAATTATGTCATTAAAGGCCTTCTGTCTACCTTCATCTTGAGTATTCCAACTAAGTAAGTTTCATGAGTTGCTGAAGGAAAAAAAAAGAGGAAGAAAGAAAGAATGAGGAGAGGAGAGAGAGAGAGAGAGAGAGAGAGAGAGAGAGAGATTTCTAATTTTATCAGTGTGAGGATTCATTTCAATGATAAAAATCTCAACATTTCCTTACCTTAATACTTGACCTTTGTGAGTTTCTGTAGCTAAAGAATGTGGGTAGCCAAGTTCTAAGGGATATATTTCTATATTTAAGTAGGCAGCATGGAGTAGTGATATAGTGTTAGACATTGGTCAGAAGATCTACATTTACATGTTGGCTCATGTTTACTAGCTCTGTTTGTGATCATAAGTCACATAATCTTAAAGAACCCCAATTCTCTCATCTGTAAAATGGGGTTAATAATACTTGCACCACTTACATGATAGTGTTGGTGTGAATTTGCAAAACTAAAGTCTCTAAGGGTGAGCTATTCTTTATTACATTCTGGTATGTTAGAAGCACTTGTAGTCATATCCCATCTTGAACACTCATTCTGTGATCATAGGCCAGACACTTAACCACTCTCCGTTGGCATAACCTTGAAGAACCAAGAAAAACCTTTATTTTGTAATCAGACATTGAAAAAGTCTTTTATGCAGGAAAAGCTGTAAAACAGCTAAAATAAATAGATTTTCTTACTAATACTATGGTTTTAGAGCAGGAATTCTTAACCTAAGGTTCCTAAACATTCTAAAAAATATTTTGCAACCTTGTTTTAGTATAAATCTTTTTCCTTTGTAATCCTATGTATTTTATTTTATGCATATAACAACATTATTCTGAGAAAGGTCCCATAGGTTTCACCAGAGTGCCAAAGGGGTCCATGACACCAAAAATAAATAAACGGTTAAATACACCTGTCTTAGATGGTCTCGTTGTACACAAAGAATGCTACATAGGTACATATATTTCAATATATTTCTAAGGCATGCTATAATTTGTATTGGAACCAAACGAACACAACCTGGGATTTAGGGAAAATTTATATTTTTGAATCATTTATATTTTTAAAAAGAATATTTGTCTCTCTCCCTAAATAGAACTTTTGATTAAATTTTTGTACTAGAGAGAATTCAAGCTTGCAGTTATGTTGTCCTTCAGAAATAAGGATTTCTCTCTGAATGCGATCATTGTGTATTCTTCTTCCTTTGGGTATTGAGATAGAATTATTGATCTGTACTAGAAGGCTTCCAAAAGACTTTGCTTGTTTTATAACAATGGTACCTTTATTTAGCCTGTATTGTCTATTTCAACAGTATCATTTTCACAGTTGGCTTACTCTTGCTTCTGATTGTTTTCCCTTCTCCTGTTCTGTTTGCATTAAACCTCTCAGTGGTGGATCAATTTCTATGGTAGGATCCCAGTAGATTACCCTTTTTCTGAGGAATACTTTTGCTTTCTTTCCTTAGTACTCTTTGAATGAGGAGGAATTTAATGTAATATCCTCACCACAACAAAACAAAATACGAGTCAAATTCTTTCAGTCTTGTCCAAAGTCACTCCCTGGTATGAAGTCAAATGATCAGATAATGGGACAAATAGAGTCTAAGGTTATCAAATGCTCATCTCTCCACTAAGGAATGAAAGTTTTTCATATATATTATGCTTTTGTGAAAGTTCAGAAAATTTCTGGTTTGGAAATCACTAGTGTGCTCTTACAATCTCTTCCTACGTGGAAGAAGAGAAATAATATCAATAATAGCAACAATAAGAATAGCAACATTGAAATCTCATTTCATCCTTACAGTGACCATGTGAGATGGGTGCTATTATTATCCTCATTTTACAGTTGAAAAAATGAAGCAAATAGAGGCTATGGTTTTCCTAGAGTCACATAGCTAATAAGTGCCTAAGACAGGCTTTAAACTCAGATCTTCTTCCCATGAAGCCCAACACCCTCTCCACTGCACCCAGTCCTGGACAGGTGGCCACATTTTGATTTGGTGATTCTAGTGAGTTTTTCATCCATGACAGAACATGGCTTTTGGACTACCCTCTTGTTGGTATTACCAGGTTGTTGCTGAGAATCAATATGAGAATGAGCATAGCTCAAGAGAGTTAAAATAAGTACTATTATAGCTTCTGTTCCTACACTGGCATTATACCACTTTTTGGGAAGTAAAACATATAAAAGCTTTCCTCTGGCTTAAAAAATAAAAGGTGTTATTTTCCTGTATTTTACCCCCTCCCTGCAATTAGCTATAAGGTATCTGTCAACAAACATTATGGCAAACCAGTCCAGCATCTCTTCCAAGAAAATTCCAAATAGGGTCATGAAGTGTTGGATATGACTGAAATGCCTGAACAGCATCATTTCAGTAAGCCTGGACATGTAGACTGAAGCCAGGTGGTGAAAGACTCCAAATGTTGAACAGAGGAATTGGCATTTGGTCCTAGAGGTACTAGTGAATCACTAGATCTTCTTGAGTTTGTGAATGACATGGTTAGTCCTGTACTTTAAGAATATGAATTTGGTAGCTGTGTGGAGGAAAGTGGATTAGAGAGAAGAGAGAGACTAAAGTCAGGAAAATCCATTAGGAAGCAATCACAGTAGTCCAGGTGAAAGATCATAAGCACCCAGAGTAGTGGTGGCCATGAGAATAGAAGGGAGAGAATGGATGCACAGGATAGAGCAGAGATAGAATTAATAAGACTTGGTGACTGGATAAGTGGAGTGAGGTGGTGAGGATGACTTCAAGATTGCAAACCCAGGTGATTTTTTTTCCACAGGAATTTAGGGAGAGAATTGTTTTTGTTTCTGTTTCGGTGGGAAGGGGAATAATGAATTCTATTTTGTAGATATTTTTGAGATACTTATGTACAATGGATGCCAATGAAAGACCTAAGTCTCAGGTAATAAAGAGAAAAAAGGTTAAGAAAGACAAGAAAAGAAAAAAAGAGAAATTAAAGTGATTAAGATAGTAGAAGATGAGCAAGGAAGAGGGAGAGATACAAAGAAGGAGCTGCAAAAAGTTGAGAGGAGGATATCTATAATTGACTGAGATCACCTTTTGTAGCACCAGAGCATGAGATGCCTCTCCTATTCAAAGAAGTGGTACTATTCTAGAATAAAACCAGAGCCAGCCAGGAAAGGGAATAAGGGATGGTTGTCGTCATCAGATCAGCTATTTATCATGAATTTTTAAGAGCTCCCTCTATCTTCTCTACTCTTAGGCAGAAAGGGATGTCTTTTGCCATTCTCACAAAAAAAAAGTAAATTTAAAACTTTCCAATTGAGTGTCCTGCAGAACAGGAACAATTGTGTGGACAGAGCATGAGAGGAGATTTGCTTTTTTGCTTTTAATATTCTTTGAAACATGAAAAGAGGGACAAAAATTGTCTGAATTTTTTAAAACAATAGTGGTTTTTAAATATGGCACCCTTGCTTTTCTGCTTTGATATTATGTCCTCAAAATTGAATTCTAATTTTTCTAATTATGTTTCATTTTTTGCTGTAGGTTTTTCTCTGATCTTGAAAATTCACTAAATTAATAGTCTTGCCTATTAAAATGTTTACAGTTCTGTTTTTGTCAATGTTAATTATTTCTCCTGATTCATTTTAATTAAGGAGAGATTGCATCTTTCTCATGCCATCCCTCCCAGGGTGCTGCTTCAAAGAAAAGCATAATGTTTTGTAATGACATTGAACTTTATCAATCAGACATGGTTATTAAATACTGAAGACTCAGTATTCACGATAGTTTTATAATCGTCCATAATTGCGCCATTTATCTTGGAGGAATTTTTAATGAGCTGTGCATAAACAAATGCATTTCAGAATTGTGATGGAAATCGTTATGTGTTGACCATGCTGTTAAGGAAGTTTAACTCTGTCAGGGAATTTCAAGTTTGGATAAGCAAAATTTAGAGGGTTCTAATCAATATTCAAATGATTTTACCATTACCCAAGCAGTGCAATTTATTCATTATAGATGTTTCTAAATTATAAATTGGGACAATACCGAGTAGGACCCTTTAATATACTGACAATTCACAATCACTTTGTGATAACTGGAGCTTAAGTAAATTTAGGGGCAAAAAACTATTTTAAATGGAAAATGATACTCATAACTCCCTTTAATTCTAGCTGAAATTTTATCATAAAGCAAGTACTCAGTTAAAGAGTTCTAATTTCTGAAATACTCACATAATCTCAGCTTAAGGGAATCATGAGACATAGGTCCTAAGGAGAGTATTGTAAAGAGACTCCCCTTTGTTAGAGTTTCATTTCATTGAAACTGCTCTCTCCAGTTACCAAGGATCTTCTGTTTGCCAAAACCAGTGGCTTTTTCTCAGTCCTCATTCTTCTTGACTTCTCTGTAGCCTTTGACACCATTGATCACTCTCTTCTCCTTAAGAATCTCTTCTGTCTAGATTTTCAGTATATCATTCTTTCCTGGTTCTCTTCCTACTTACCAAACTGCTCCTTCTCAGTCTCATTTGTTGGATCTTCATCTAGGTCATACCCACTAACCATAAGTGCCCCACAAGGATCTATCTTGGGCCCTCTCCCTCTATATTACTTCACTTGGTTGTCTCATCAGCTCCCTTGGATTTAATTATCATCACTATGCTGATAATTCTCAATTTATCCTGCCCTAACCTTTTTAATTGATCTCCAGTCTTACATCTCCAAATACATTTTAGACATTTCAAACTAAATATCTGATATATATCTTTACTCAATGTGTTCAAAATAGAACTCATTATTTCTCCCATAAATGCTATTTCCAAACTTCTCTATTACTGTCAAGTGTACCACTCTCCTCTCAGTTCTGGTTTGCAACCGAGATATTGTCATCCTTGACTTCTCATTATCTTTCAGTCCCCCCTACCCCATATTCAATCTTTTGCCAAGGTCTGCTGATTTTACCTTTTTAACATGTTTCAAATATGCCCCCTCATTCCTCTGCTCTAGCAACCATGTTGACACACACTTTTGTCATCTCACTCCCCACTATTGCAGTAGCCTGCTGGTGGGTCTGCCTGTCACAAGTTTCTTCCCCCTTCAATCCATACTTCATTTAGTTCCCAAAGTGATTTCCTAAAACACAGGTCCATCTGTGTTATATACACCAATACTCAATAAACTCCACTGGCCTCCTATTTCCTTCAGAATCAAATATAGAATCCTGTTTGACATTTAAAGCTGTTTATTACCTAGCGCCTCTGACCTGTACAATCATTTTACATTTTTCTTCTCACCATAAACTTTTTGATCCAATGGCACTGGTCTCTTTCCCATTCCTGAAACAAGACATTCCACCTGTTGGCTCCCAGACATTTTTTCTGGTTGTTCTCAATGCCTGGAATGCTTTCCTTCCACATCTTCATCTCCTAGCTTACTTTAAATTCCAATTAATTCTAAGTAATTAGAAGTATAGCAGTAGTTGGATAAGTTACTGATGGTAAAATTACCTACCCAATCATACGAGTTTTCCAGATCACTCATGACTACAGTAAGCATACCTCAGAGGGTGATTTCTGTCCTCTGGGTCAGGGACTAAGTGAACCATGCTCTTCCTTCTCCCCTTTACATGTCTCTTGTACAAGAAGCCTTTCCCAACTCCTTGAAGTGTTAAAATATATAATATATATGTGTACATATATATGCTGGGAGTGGGGGGCATAAAATTTGAATTTATTTAATTTAAAATGTAAAATAATGAAATTAATATTCATGGAATTAATTATAATTTAAATACCAAAGTGGTTATGACCACACTGACTCTCCACAAAACCAAAATGAAAGTAGAAAAGGTATTTGTCATGCAGCCAGCGCAGTTGGATTTGAGGCTCAGCCATGACAATATATATTTATAACCTTATGATCACTGGCAAGTCACTCAGTCTCTGTGTACTTCTGCCCTGCTTATCTCATAATGTTGTAAGGATCAAGCAAATACACACAAAAGACAAAAAAACCCTGTAACTTTGAAGAATTATATATTTGTATTCTACTTTTATAGCATATAGTCTTTCATCATTGCATCTTTTTTTAAATTAAAAAAAAAAGGAAAACATTTTTGGCAGGAGTTCCTCTGCTGTGATATAACTCCACATATTATTATTTGAATATTATTTCTCTCGTTCTATGTCAAATAATTCAGTATGCTGTGGTAGAAGGAGAATTAGATTGAGAATCCAAAGACTCAATCCAAAGAACTGGCTTTTTCAATAAATTTCTCTGCAACTTTAGGTGAGTCATTTTATATAGCTCCAGACCCCAGGTTCCCCCAGTAAAAATGAGAAGGTTGGTTTCTATTTCTTCTTCCCTCTCTATATTTCCATTCTGCTCTGAACCAGCTACTTTTTTTTTTATTATTACTATCCTAGAACACTGATACGTGATATCCTCAAAACCCTGGAGAGAGTAATTAGAAGTAATTACAGCAGTAGTTGTGTAGGTTACTGATGACAAAATTACCTACCCATTCATATCTGTTTCTCAGATCATCATGGCTACAGTAAGCAAATCTCAGAGGTGAGTTCTGTACTTTGTGTCAGGGACTAGGGAACCATGATCTTCTTCCCCTTTTCATTTCCAGTGGGACAGAATGAATGCCACAGGATGAGATTCTATACTATTTTCTTTTCTCAAATGTACCCCTCTTCTTAACTCCCTAAATCCCATTGAAAACACTTCTCTTCTCATAGCTATCCAAACATACAATGTTGGTGTCTTCCTTTATTCTAACATTCCCTCTTCTGGAATTAGTTGCCGAATATTATCTTTTCTATCTCCATCACTTAGCATAAAGATCAGCTACTTATTATAATGCCTGACACATAGTAGGCACTTAACAAATGTTTGTGGACTGATTATTGATTACAATATCCTTAGCATATATCCACATTTCTCTACTCACATGACTATTCCACCCTGACTCAAGTCATCATCATCTCTAATCTAAAAAGATGACTGCATAAGCCTCCTTGCTTGTAGCTTCTCCCTTATTCAAACCATTCATCACACAGCTCAAAAAATTATTTTCTTAAAGAACAAGCCTTAACATGTCATTTCCCATTCAACAAACTCTAGTGGCTCCTTAATGACTCTCAGATCAAATATTATTTCATCTTTATAAAGTTATTTTTGTGCAGAATTTACAAAGTACATAAATATTATAGTAGATTCATTTATATAATCCATAAATAAGTATGTGTATACACAATAGGGGTATATACTCATAAATGTTTATTGCTAAGGATACATGATCAAAAAATTTTTGGGCACCACTGCTCTGGAAGGCAACCCCATCAGAATGAAATCTCCCAGGAAAATCTATGAAAATTGATTTGGTCTAAACTTGGTCCTGGAAAAGAGTTGAAGAAAACACATCCTTCCTCCTTTCTCTTTTTTTAAACCCTTACTTTCCATCTTGGAATCAATATTGCATATTGGTTCCAAAGCAGAAGAGTGGTAAGGGCTAGACAATGGGGATTAAGGGACTTCTCTAGGGTCACACAGCTAGGAAGGGTCTGAGGTCATATTTGAACCCAGGACCTCTTCTAGGCCTGGCTCTCAATCCCCTGAGTTACCTAGCCAACCCACCCTCCACCGGCACCCCCTTCCTCTTCCTCTTTGCAGAAGTTTGTGACTACATGGATAGAATACTGAATACTGTGCGATACAGTTTGATATATTGGTTTGTTTTGCTGGACTTTTTTCTCTTTTTATTATTTTTGTTACAAGGAATAGCTAACTGGGTAGGGAAAAGCAGAGAAATCTATTTAGACATGAAAAAAAAATACAAAAAGCGAAAGATCAATTGAAGTAAAAATTAAAAAACCTATAAAAGAAATAAAGAAAATGGGTCGGATATGGGGCTCTTTGTTTCTTGTCTAAGGACCAATCTAGTATAGTTCAGAGAGGTTTATCACTGGACAATTGGCCACTAGATGCTCAATATCTCCCCCACCCCCCAGCTACAGCAACTTATAAAGGGTGTCCATTTATCCATAGAAAAATTGTAAAAAAATTTTTTATCAGTGTTGAGAATCCCCATATCAGTTAAAGCATACCTTCTGGAAGGATTGAAATAATGTGATGAGTTTCCCAGAGCCATCCATCTACTCTCACCTAGGAACCCAATGGCATACATGCCCACGATAAACTAAAATTAGAGTTACAACCTACTGCCATGGAGCAAAACAAAAACTCTTGTCAGGCAGCTAAGGTGGAGATTCCTTTGGGAGTATTAGTTGGACTAACTGGCTGCTGAGGTCTTTGAATTCTAAAATTGTGTGAGTCAGATTCTGTGTTTGTGGAGCCTGGGGTGGGGAAAAGGAGGACTTTCCTTATAAACAGAATACTCGCGTCCTGGGGTGCACATGGATCTAGGATATCATATTAAGTTCGATGATCTGGACGGAAGCAGGAAGCCGTGACTTCCATTCTTCACTCCCGGGACCTCAGTCCTCCTTCTTTTGGAATAGTTGATATCTAGTTGTGTTCCATTTTTCTGTGTTTTAAGTATTCCCATTGGATTAAACTCGATCCCTTTTCTCCTTCACAGGTCGCTTCGCTGGGAGTCACTACCTTCACCCTATGCGCTCTGTGCATAGACCGCTTCCGGGCTGCCACTAACGTTCAGATGTATTACGAAATGATTGAAAATTGTAGTTCCACCACGGCCAAACTGGCAGTCATCTGGGTTGGGGCTCTGCTTTTAGCACTCCCAGAAGTGGTCTTGAGGCAGCTCAGCAAAGAAGACTTGGGCTTTAGTGACAGAATTCCCGCGGAACGGTGTGTCATCAAGATCTCGCCAGAGCTCCCGGACACCATCTACGTCTTGGCTCTCACTTACGATAGCGCCAGGCTCTGGTGGTACTTCGGCTGCTATTTTTGCTTGCCCACACTTTTCACTATCACCTGCTCCCTTGTGACTGCGAGGAAAATCCGCAAAGCTGAGAAGGCTTGCACCAGGGGGAACAAGAGACAGATTCAGCTTGAAAGCCAGATGAATTGCACCGTAGTCGCCTTGACCATTTTATATGGATTTTGCATCATTCCTGAGAACATCTGCAACATCGTCACAGCCTACATGGCCACAGGGGTCTCGGAGCAGACCATGGACCTTCTCCATATCATCAGTCAGTTTCTTCTGTTTTTTAAGTCCTGCGTCACCCCCGTCCTCCTTTTCTGTCTTTGTAAACCTTTCAGTCGGGCCTTTATGGAATGCTGCTGCTGCTGCTGTGATGAGTGCATTCAGAAGTCTTCAACAGTGACCAGTGATGACAATGACAATGAATACACCACAGAACTCGAGCTCTCTCCTTTTAGTACCATACGGCGAGAAATGTCCACTTTCGCATCTGTGGGGACCCACTGTTGAACGACTTCTTTTTTTTTTAATTTTTGGAAGGTTTTTACTTCCTTTTTCCTTGCTGGTACAAAATGCAAAAAAAATAAAATTACACCTAGTAGACTGATTTTGCATATTAACACATATGCTTTATTGAGGGTTGGGGAAGTTATCTTTAGTTATTTAAGAAAACAAGAACAAAACAACCAATAGTTTTAGACCATTTTTATCCAGGATGGTGCTAATATTTTATTTGAAAAAAAGTTATTGCACCTTAATTTAATTACTCATTAGTTTTTTTATAAATATAATCATTGTCCATCGAGTATAGTCATGTGATTTTTTATAAGATGTTTTATGTAAAGATGTGGTTAAAAGTATTGTGTATTATATTGTGAGGTGATCTGGAGTTTAAAATTTGCAAATTAGCAGAAAATAAATTGCATTTTATTATTTAATTTCATTGTCAACCTACTTTTAACAAAGACCCAATAAATTTCTTTTAATTTCCTTAATCACAGATGATTTATTTTGTATAGAAAAATAGAATAGACATTATTTAATTTTTTATTAATTTGTGTTCCTTTTGAGGTAAGTAATTATGATGTCATAAAAAGTATAACACTCCATGATGTTGGCTTTACCAAAATGGTTCTTACATATATGTTGTATTCTAAATTTAATAAGAATAATAATAGTAAACATAAATGCTTACTATATGTCAGGAATTGTGCTAAGTGCTTTACAATGATTAACTCATTTGGTCCTCACAACCACTATGGGAGGTAGATGCTGTTATTATCCCCATTTTACAGATGAGGAAATTGAGACAGATGTTAAGTGACTTTCCCAGAGTCAAAAAGCAAATAAATGTCTGAATCCAGATTTGAACTCAGGTCTTCCTAACTCTAGTCTTGGTGACTCTGTGGCACCTAGCTGCTCCTAAATTTGAAATTATATTTTTTAACATGTAAGTAAAGAGCATGACAATTATTCCCTAATATCTGTAATGTGTGGCTAACTACATAGAGGATGCGGCAGGGAGTGTATTTCTCACTTCCTAATGTCCCCTTCCTCAAATAACACCTCTAATAGCCATAATCTCCCTTAATGAATCATGTGCAGTTTGAGGGACAATAAAGAATGTCACAGTGGCACTCTGACTTCTTATTTTCAGGTAGGTCTCTGAATTCCAATATTGCCTCAATCTTTTTTTACATGTGAATTTGGAGTTTTTTATCTGTTAAAAGAAGTGTAATTAACTAGTTAAGGGGAAAAACATTTATTAAATGTTTACTGTGTTCTAGGCTCTGCGTTAAACCCTGTAGATCAAAGTGCTTAATATAAACTGATGACAATATTCACTATATGATAGTTCATCATAAAGTGATGAGTTTATTTTTATCTCTATTTTAAAATAAGGTTGAGGAGGCAAGAGGGAAGGATTCTTTTTAAGACATTTAAATCTCTTGCCTTAACCACAACCATCACAGTTGTCTGGAACAGCAGGTCAGTGAGCCACATACAAACAGCCAACAAGGAGAGTGACAGAGTGATGTTTAAAGCAACTGACCAGTGCATCTTGAGTGTAACTGATATCTATAATCTCTACTCCTATGAGCATATCTCCTTGAGATATACTAAATATGGTAAGTATGGAGAAGGTAATTTCCCATTCAATGCACCCCTCTGCTTTCTTTCTCTGCTTCAAATCTTTAACCATTATATATGGCTATGCCTTCATCTTTTCAGAGGGTAACTCAATGCAAGCTATTGAAATACTTCAGAAGAGTCTCCCCTATCACCTCTTCTCTTGGGAATTGAAGGATAAATGGAAAGGTAGAAATGAGGCTAATTTGGTTTCTTACAATCCCCGGCAAATAAATAGAATAATTTGTTCTTAAGATTGGAAGGAATCTCAAAAGGTCATTCAGTCTAGCCTTTACTATTAGATTGGCCAATGCCTAAACCATCTAAGATAGATAATTATCTATCTTACTTCTAAAGCTCTCCAGGGAGGAGGATTTCTTCCTGTCCCTTGGCAACCTTTATCAGAGTTTAGTCATCTTTCCAGTCAAAAAGGCTTTCTTTACACTTAACTCATTATTATGGCAGTTGAAGCTGGATTTCTCTCAACATGAGAACAACAATAGAAAGTAACTTCATAGACATGAAGATAATTGAAAAGCTTCCCTTTTTTAGAAGAAATCTACTACTATAACTTACTATTTCATACTTCCTCTGATCTTTTTTCAGTTTCTTCACATCCTCCTTAAAAACAAGACCATGTCTTGCAAGATAACGATTAAGGCTTGATTAATCAGATCCTTGGGGTTTGGTTCTTTTGTTCATTATTTTTTTCTAAAATATAGTACTCATGCTTTGTTAGTACAGTATGTTCGATAGAGTTTAATATTCAGAATCCTTCAGTATCTGAAGTTTATCTTTATGATCCTCTTTGGATCTTAGACAAAATTTGATAGATTTGAGTGGTTGGTGTAGGATAGAGGATCTCAACCTTCTGAGGTCTCTTTATTGTCAAAAAATGTAGCAGATCTCAACTTGAGAATACTGGAATCTTTTGTTTTTGAGAAAGTACGTACTATCAAAACAGCTACTTTGAATTCAATAATATTCATAAATTAATTCAGCATCTATTACAAAACATCTCTATACATCTAACAAATAGTCTTCCCTTATATGTAGGACACATCATTTATTCAAATTATGGAAGATATATTAACTTTCTTTAAATTTGAATAGGACTTAATAGATTTCTTTTAAAAGACTTGTGGGTGCCAGGGTTCTCTTTGGTCCTTACTTTAGGGACCAATGGAACAGGATATCAAGTTGAATTTATATATACCTCTGGAAGTTGTTTTTTTTTTTAAACCTTTACCTTCTATCTTGGAATCTAAGGCAGAAGAGTGGTAAGGCCTAGGCAATGGGGTGTTGGCCAGGGTCACACAGCTAGGAAGTGTCTGAGGCCAGATTTGAACCTAGGACCTCCCATCTCTAAGTCTGGATCACTCCACCGAGCAACCCAGCTGCCCCCCTGGAAGTTGGTTTTATGAATAAATCTCTGATATAAGGAGTTTTGTGATAGTTTGCCTCTTTCTCCTAAAAGGGAAAGGAGGATAAATTATAGCTTTGAAGTAGGGGACAGATTATAGTTAGTTAGGTTTCAGCAAGTTGGGAGTTTAGTGTCCTCTAAACAAATATTTGATCAACCTTAAATTTTTTTTATTTGATTTGATTTGATTTTTTAACATTTAATCATTTTTATTTTTAAGAAAAGTTATCATGGTTATACGATTCATGCTCTTACTTTCCCCTTCACTCCCCTCACTTGCCCTCCCCCGCCATAGCCAATGCACATTTCCACTGGTTTTAACATGTATCATTGAGCAAGACCTATTTCCAAATTGTTGATAGTTGCATTGGTGTGGTAGTTTTGAGTCTACATCCCCGATCATGTCCGCCTCAACCCATGTGTTCAAGCAGTTGCTTTTCTTCTGTGTTTCCATTCCTGCAGTTCTTCTTCTGAATGTGGGTAGCGTTCTTTTCCGTAAGTCCCTCAGAATTGTCCTGGGTCATTGCATTGCTGCTGGTACAGAAGTCCATTACATTCGATTTTACCACAGTATATCAGTCTCTGTGTACAATGTTCTTCTGGCTCTACTCCTTTTGCTCTGCATCAATTCCTGAGGTCTTTCCAGTTCACATGAAATTCCTCCAGTTTATTATTCCTTTGAGCGCAATAGTATTCCATCACCAGCATATACCATTTGTTCAGCCATTCCCCAATTGAAGGGCATACCCTCATTTTCCAGTTTTTTGCCACCATAAAAAGCACGCCTATAAATATTTTTGTACAAGTCTGTTTATCTATGATGTCTTTGGGGTACAAACCCAACAGTGGTATGGCTGGATCAAAGGCAGGCATTCTTTTATAGCCCTTTGAGCATAGTTCCAAATTGCCATCCAGAATTCAACCTTAATTTTTATGATCCCCTTTTTCATGGTCTTTTATTTCATTAACTTTATATTAACTTTAATTCTATTTTCATTATATATTTCAAGTGAAAACATTATATTTTGCAAACATCCATAAAAAGAATTTTCTAAACATTCAAGGATTGATGTATATTAGTGAAGACCTGGTTATTATTGTTTGTCCTGGTTTTAAAGAGGACCAATGATATCACAGGGTGATTGATGTCTTGACTTGTACATAAATTGGATTTAAGTGAGGCAGAGTTGCATGAAGTCATCAGCCTCACTGTCTCTTCCAGGGTCATGGAAGTCCAGTGGCAAGACAAAAGTCAGGACAACTAGTGATGGGCCAGGATGCAGTGGATGACCTTGTTGTCTTTGATATCTGACCAAGCTCTCCACATTGTACAACACCTGCTTTAGCTCCTTTGTTGTTATTGGGATAAATTGTTTTCATTTATCCATTCTATCAGGGGAAGTCTTCACCTTCTTAGTAGCATAAATTAGTAATGGACCCAGTCACGTTGGTTGGCTGATGCCTAACAAAGGGATTCAGTAGTATGCAAGTAGTTAACAGAGAAGGTGGATGATGGGGAGAAGTCAGATTTGAGTGTTGTCAAGGTAGGAACAAGAAATTTACTATAGAGGATAAGCATAGTTGAATGGATAAATTATGGGGTTCAGACTGATGGGAGGATAATAAAGCCAGAGTAGGGTGGCAGGTTGAGGAAACAGGAAGGAAAGGAAGAATTTTTCTTTTTATTCATCCTCTATAATGGATGGCAGTGTATAGTTCCAATTTTCTTCATAGTTTTCTCTTTGGGGCTCACTGTGAGCCCCGTAAGATGAGGTGACCAAGTGTCTCGTGAAATAATGTTTTCTTTCTTGGGATAAAGTCATCTCCTCCAAATCTTTCCATTTCTGGGAGAACCTATGAGTTAATTTTTCATTTAGCTCTAACTTCTTTAGATCTCATGCTTTCATTTCTAATGAGAATATTACTTACCATAGATGAAGTCTTACGCATTAGCAGGGACTTAATAAATTCTTTCTGAGTAGAATTGAATTGGCTCAGTTTCTTTCAGAAATGGGTATGATTTTATCAGTAGAAATAAAATGAAAGAAGAGGCATTGTGACTACTCTGCCCTTGCACCCTAAGCAACATGGGACCTTTCCTTCTTACTCATAGCAGGAACCTTCTGCAGATATAGTCTCTCACATTAGAATGGGAACTCCTTGAGAGCAAAGACTACCTTACTTTTTTATTTGTATGACCAGCTTATAGCTCAGTGTTTTGCATACTGTAAGTACCTAATAAATATTTTATTAATTCATGCATTCACTCAATAATTTAGCAATGAATTGGTCATTGGACAAAGGTAACAGTGATTCTTAGTATGCTTTACCTTTTCCTGTCATTTTGCCATCCTTGATGCCTAAGTGGAAGGGCAGTGCAACATGGAAGGTTATTTATTTGCCTTCTTCATGAGTAACAGTTGCAAAAACAAAAACAAAAAAACAAAACAAAACAAAAAAGCACTTAATGAACAATCTTCTGCAGTTAGCTAGGTTGGTCTTGCAAGAGATCCAAAGTTCACTAATGGTCCTGTACTAAAAAACCTCTAGCTCATTAGAACTTTCAAGGTTCTAATCTTATCTACTACCATAGTTTCCAAAACCCAGGGATACCTCTACTAAATTTTACTCTAATACACATCACGATATGGAAGTGATGCTGGGCTCTTAGAGTATGCCCACAGGACAGAACCTCTGGCAGCTTCTACTAAGCTGGAAAGGTTTCAAATACAGGCTTGAAGATGGGTGAGATAGCTGCTACATAGAACTAGCCTAGCTAAAAACAGAAAAGCCCATCACCAGATGATTGGCCTCAAGATGATAAATTCTTTTTGGCCTATAATATATGGAAATGAAAAGAGTCTGTCCCGGTTTGCTCTTCACAAAGCTATATTGCTTCCTAATATTATGTGCCCTTCCAGTTGATTGCAAATTGATTATATTCTGATTTTTTGCTAATATCTTCCCAGCGTTTGCCTGCTGTCACGTCACAGTTTGGTTGCACTTAGAGGACCTCTGTTGCCTAGTTGTTAGTCTATTCCAGCTATATCCCAGCAGGCTGTTAATGTCCAGAATATATATTTGGGATTGTAAGTGGCCTGGACTGTACATAAAACCTCAGAACAGCATCAGGCTTTCTACTTTTCCATTACACTCTCTCTTTATCTGATTTTGGTTAACCTTTTTTTTTTCCATAAAGGCGAAGGATGGGAAAAATGTACTAAAAGCCCTGGCAATTCCCAGCATCTGTTATCAGCGTTTCCTCCCTCTGTCTATGGGGGATAGGGAAATGGGAATGGGGAAGACATCTATGACATTTTGCCCAGCTCTGCTATTTTGCCTAACTTAATTGAATAATGCTTTACTTTGGTCTTCTTTAAGTCTTGAAATCTATTTTTTAACTTTGGCTTTTCTAATCATAGTTGTTTGAGTTAATTTGTATTCATGCTCATTTGATGCAAGAGGCATTCATAGCAAGTTCTTAGGTTATTGTCCATAAAGCAGCAGCATCCTGATCTCCAAATGAACAGGATATTGAACTAGAGATGTTTTCATCTTAATGCTTCATTATATATATATATTTCTCTCTCAATATACATAATATACATATTTATAATATGAAAATGTCCAAATTAAGTGAATTAGAATGAACTTTATGTTAAAGTTATGGACTCTGATATATTAGTGTTTTTCAAGGATCTCTGGCTCTTCTCCAGAAGTAAATTTTGAGCAACAGATTGGTAATATCATATTGTAGAAACAACTCTAACTTCCTAAATTTCAGAAGAGTTAGACCAAAAGGAATCTTTGACACCATCTACTCTAATCCAGTCTTATATTTTTTTTATACATGAAGGAGAGGCTTCAAAAAATTAAATGACTTTCCCAAGATTATAGTGGGATCCAGGATTCACACCTGAGATCTTTGACTCCCAGTGCAGTGCTCTTTGCACTATACCACATTTAACAATGATAATGATAACATGAATAACATTTATACAGTATTTACAACTAAAACGCTGTGCTAAGTGCTTTATGGTGTGATCTCCTTTGATCCTTACAACAACTCTAGGAAGCAGGTGCTATTATTACCCCCCATTCTATAGATGAGGAAAATGAGGTAAATACAGTTAAGTGACTTAAATAGGATTTCACACATAGATCCATCATTTATCCTCTCTCAGTTTCCTCATCTCTAAAATGGGAATCATGGTACTTGGACTACCTTCTTAATAGAATCCTTTTTTTTTAAAAAAAAGCCCATTTTTAACTGAAGTGCTTTATTATTAGAATGAATATTGTAGCTGCAAAGAAAAGAACTATGATATCATAGGATGAAATTTCTACTTAATATAAGGGAAAATGTTCATATCAATTAGAACTGAAAATAGAATGGTGGATATAATGGTAGCTGAAAAATGAAATTGTTGGGCATAGTAGCCAATGCCTATCATCTCTGCTGCCAGAAGGCTGAGGCTGTTAGATTGCTTAAATTATGGTATTCTGAGTTGCAATAGGCTAAGCCATCTTGGGAGAGGTACTTGGTAGGCCATTCTGCCAAAAGTGCAGTCCTTTCAGAAGAGGGCAACCTCTACTTCAGAAGGTCCTTTGGAGTACTCATGCTATGTTCTTATAAATCCCTTAAAGGTGAAGCATAAGAATAGAATGAATCATGGGAAATAAATATGAAAGTTTGTCTTACTGGAGGAAGTCTACCCTTCTATATCATAGAGAAATTGCTTGAGAACAGGAAGGAACCTCCAAGGTCAAGCACAGCCACCTTACTTTGTATGGTGCTACTGAGGCTCAGAGAGACTAAGTGACAAGTGTCTGAGGCAAGATTTGAACTCACATCTTCCTGTCTCCAGGTCCAGGGCTCTATTCTTAGAGGCTTCTGCTTCTGTACTATGGGGCAATTACACACATGTCAGTTCTGTAAGCTGTTTCCAGTGTTTTTCTTGAATTGGAAGAAATATGTCATTCATATGTGCCACTCAAACTAGAAAACCTAGGAGAATATAATAGATTAAATATTTCTCTTAACATATTAAGAAGAGAACAAGGCATTTCATTACAATAAAGTATGTTAAAACATTTTATTTATTCCTATTTTCTTGTTCAAGTTTTGAAATAAAATGTTATGAATATTGCTAACTTAGATATTAAATTAAATAGTTATAAAATTTTAAGAGGCTAGAAGGCAATTGAAATAGGATTATACCTCCACTGAAAACCTACTCTGATGACTCATCAGGGCATGGAGGTGACTCAGGCTTCTCAAAGCCAGTGCCAATGGAACAAAGGCTCTGTCAGGTCTCACCAAATCATCAAGACTGAGTATAGGCTTGGTGATCCCTGAAAGCTGAAGAATGACTTCATTTAGTTCTGAATGGCTCATCATTAGGTTAGATGCATTTTTTGTCCATGATAACTATTAAAGATTGTCTTCTAAAACATGCAGATGTCATTATAACCTATGACAGTACCACCTGGCTAAATAAACCATGAAGTAAATAGCTTTAATATGTTTCAAGTTACATCCAGTAAGTTCTGCTATGATTTCTTATTCTCCATACATACAGGGTTTCATAAAGTCCTTGTTTACTTTAAATTTTAATAACTTTGGTTTACAGGCATGATAGAAGGAATCCCTAAATTGCATTTAAAAACAGGTTTATTAAAGTTTTTGCTGCAGCTATATAACACAGTTGTGCACTTGGAATTCTTATTTCAGATCCTCTGAAAAATAAAGACTCTGTTGGACAAGAAAATAAACTTAATTTTCTGGCTAGCACACTAGCTATGAAATGCCTACTAGCAAAAAGCAAAAAATTCTTTGCTCCTTACCAGTGTGATTGATTACAGAGAAATTAAAATTTTAAATGTTTGAAGAAATTTTAAAAAATGCATTCCCTGCATGATATACCTTGTTCTGAGAAGCATAAAATGAATGAAGAAACAATCAGATAGAAGGAGAATATTTCAAAAGAATCTGCAAAATTACCTAATTGAATTTCATGATTCTATCTTTTTTTTTCAGTAAGATGGAGCTTCAGGCAAAGCTGGGTGGTATAGTGGTATAGTGGATAGAATGCTGGACCTGTAGTCAGGAAGATCTAAGTTCAAATCTTGTTTCAAATATTTACTAGCTAAATGAAGCCTACACGGTGAAGCTTTTAGAGCTTAGTCAGACATCAAAGATGTCATGGTCATCTACTGCATCCTGGGCCATGGCCAGTTGTCCCAACTTTTGTTTTGCCACTGGACTTCAATGAATAGAATAATGAGATTGATGATTTTGTGGAACTCTGCCTTAATTAAATCCAAGTCATTCATAAATCAAGACATCACCCCTTTAGGTCAGTGGTCCTCTTTGAAAACAAAGGATGAACAACAACAGGCTGGGTTATGATGCTTAGAATACATGATGATCAACAGTGCCACTGCATTTTCCAGGAGGTGGGAAATTCAACCAAGAGTGATTTCATAATCAATGGCAATACTAAAGTTGGCTGTACTCTAGTTGTAAGAAGAATTTATATAAGTTTCTTTTGAGATGTTTATAGATTTTAAAAATCATGTTTATGTGCTTAATTTATTCAGGGCAAAAGATTTAAAAATTTTAAAATGTAGGACTTCATATAGTCTATGTTCATTTTTTAAAAACTCTCACCTTCCATCTTAGAATCAATACTAGGTATTTGTTCCAAGGCAGAAGAGTCGTAATGGCTAGGCAATGGGGGTCAAGTAACTTGCCCAGGGTCACACAACTAGGAAATGTCTGAGGTCAAATTTGAACCCAGGACCTCCCCTCTCTGGGCCTGGCTCTCAATCCACTGAGCCATCCAGCTGCCCTCTAATGCTCATTCTTAAATGATCAAATTACATGTGGAAAATCATAATGATGAAAGAATCCCTCCGGCTACTAGTGAAAAGGCAGTATGGTGCAGTAAAGAAAGAACCTGGATTTGCAATCAAAGAATATACATTGAAATCCCATCTGCACTTATTGAATGTGTCACTTATTTTGGGGATGCTATTTCCTTATTTGAAAAATGAATGAATCGGTCTTCAAGGCCTTGGGTCCAATCCAGCTCTAAATCTATGATCTTGAAGTTAATTTGTTTGTACTTCAATC
This sequence comes from Gracilinanus agilis, assembly GCF_016433145.1. Classification (NCBI taxonomy): domain Eukaryota; kingdom Metazoa; phylum Chordata; class Mammalia; order Didelphimorphia; family Didelphidae; genus Gracilinanus; species Gracilinanus agilis. The sequence goes on from NC_058134.1 coordinate 128,207,026, forward strand.
TTTGTACCTCTTCCCCTTTCCCAGTCCCTGGAATAAAAACTCCTTAAGGACAAACATGTTATCTTTGTTCATTTCTATTTTATCCCCCAGAATTTAGTACAGTGCCTTGCACATAGTAGGAATTTAATAAATGTTTGATGGATGTATTTAATTCACAAATAAATCAGTGAGAGCTGCAAATCTATTTAACCCTTCTTACCTCAGTTTCCTCATTTGGAAAATGAGTTGGAGAAGGAAATGGCAAACCATTCCAGTATCTTTGCCAAGAAAACCCCGAACAGGGTCACAAAGAATTAGATGTAACTGAACAACAAAAGGACATTCTTCCCTTAGTATGTGGTGGAATTAGTACCATAAAATTTAATCATGTTCTCAGTACTATGAAAGTGAAAAATTCCTCTGCTTTTTTTCAGTTCCCTGCCTCTCTCAGCCTTGGTAGCTGGGCACTGGGGGCACCATTTTATACTCATTCTTTCTCATTTGCATTTCAAATTGATTGAACTATTTCCCTATTAAGGGGCTGGCATTGTTCTGGAGGCAGAATGCAGCAATTGTGAGAGAAGTGTGACTTCAAAGTCCACATAGGGTGTCAAAGGGGTAAATGGCCTTTTGTTTGCTTAGGGAGCTGACTTTTTTTTTCTTCTCTCTTCCTGATTCTGAGGCTGTTGGATAGAAATTTGTTAACTTTTTTTTTAAAGTTTGGCAAGAGATTAAAAAAGAGAAAAACAAACAATGTTCCTTTAAGACCTTCACTTAGTTTTGTAATCTTTTGTCCCTGATTGTATTTTCATCACTTAAAACTCTTTTTTGGGGGGGATTTGGAGGGTGCTGGTTTCAGTATGATCCAAAAGAGCTCTCTGGACCTTATTGATCCCTGGTCATAGTTTCAAAAGATTCCATTTGAAATTTTAACTTGTTGCCCAAGTGTCAAAACTTCATTAAAAAGGAATCTTGGACTCAGAGTCTCCAGGACCTGGCCTGGCAGGGTCTGAGCTGCTCAGCTGCCCCTTGAATAGTAATGACTGTGTGTAAGCCATGAGGCTGGCACTGACCTGTGTGACAAATCCCTGTGTGGGCCCCAGAGTTTTTACATTAGCAAAGAAAAATGTAGAGCACTAGACTTTTTGCTTGAATGTGATGAATGATTTGAGAAAATACAGATACATTTTGGAGTCCCCCATGGGCTGACTCCAATACTGGGACCTTTTAATCATCCATAGCAGAGAGACGCAATAGCATTGTGTGAGATAATGGAAATCTCCCTGAGCTGGGAGAATCACTGGAGCTAGAAGGGACCTCGGGGACTGTTTCCTGGGCTTCTTAACCTGGGGGCCATGAACCTGTTTTAAAAACACTTTAATAATGATGGCATTTCAGTGTAATTGTTCTTTTCCAAAATACTATGTGTTTTATTTTAGGCATCCAAAATTATTATTCTGAGGAATTCATAGTCTTCACTAGACTACCACCAGAATCTATGACATAAAATAAGCTTAAGAACCCCTGATTTTTATCTGTCTAAGGCTAAGCCTTTCATTTTACAGATGAACAAACTGAGGCCCAAGGATGGTAAATAACTTATTCAAAGTCACATAGAGATTAAGTATCAGTCAGGAATTTAGTTTCTCCAATTTCAGATCAGTGTTTGGGTCCTGAGCCTCCAAGCTCTTCTAGTATGGTCATTGGTACAGACAAAATGAACCACTAACCAAAATTTCCCCTTTTGCTTTATAGTTGTGCGTCTCAGAATCCTGTAGACCTCAGCCACAAAAAGAGCCAGCTTTCCCTAAGGGGAAGCTTTGATGATTCTAGAACTTTGGTAAATGATCTTTAGTTTTACACATAAGAATTGCATAAGTATAGCCCAGAATGGTCCAGAGCATTTGGGAAATGCATTCACAATATCAATGACTTTTGATTTTAAATACCATGAAAGGCAATATTTGAATATTACCAACTCTGTGATTTGTACTAATAGGAGTAGTGCAGAGAAGACTATACTTGAGATCTGGAAAGTGTGGGTCCATCTGGCCTATGTCATATTGGCCTTATTACCCTGGGCATATCACATCCTCTCAGAGAAGGTGATGCATTGTTCTCCCCTTGGGAACTCCTTGGGCCAATGACATCTTTGATCTTGTCCCTGTCCCTATATCGATATCTGGCATTGTCTGTAATTAAGAATAGTCTAAAAAGTCATTAATTTTTCAGCTTAACCAACAAATATCAGATCTCTTGTATATGGTTCATCATGTTCTTTTTTCCAGATTTAATATTTTATTAAGTTTTCTTATTTTTAAGCCACAGTCATTTCCTCTTAATAACAACACATCGTTCCTCCCTCATTTGAATACTCTTTTGAAAAAAGAGAAAAAAAAATTAAGTAAAATTACATCTGGCCACAAAAATCACATTCCACATTCAGAGTTTCTGACCTCTCTGCTGAGAAAGGAGATGGAAGTGTCTTCCATCAGTCAGTTTCCAGAACTGAGATTGGTCATTGCAATTAATCAGCATTCTTCTGCTTTTCACTGTGTTTTTTGTGCAAATCCTTATAGTCATTGTGCACATTGTTCAAGTCATTCTCCTTTTTCATTTAGCATCTCTTTTTTTTCTCATGGCAAAAAGGAAATTACCTTTGTTACATTTATATCAGTGATTATGAGAGAAGGAATCACATATAATTCTTTGGGTGGATAGTTACAATTATGATTTAAAAAAGAGTTAGATCCAGTTAATGAACTAATTTTCTATAAGATATAAAATATAACAATATGCTATAAACCACAGTGGTAGAAAAGATAAATATAATGAAAGGTATTAGAATATTTAGCTACCAATAAAATGGAGAGCTACTTTTATCAATTTTGAGATGTTAAGTCCACAGCTTGGCTGAATCCTTATTTCTGATAAAGATAACAGAAACAATCATTGAACCACTAGTAGAAATTTATGAAGGCAAGATGATATTTGCTTCTGTGAAAGATTTATATTCACTATAGATTCCTCAGAGTTTATGGTCTGCAGAGGCACCTTTTGTTTATCTTTAAAAACCTGTATAAGATGTTGTCTGATGTCAGTCTATTATTTGGAATATCAAAAAGAATGAAAATTGTATCCTGATCAGTTTCATTCCCATATTTTTTGTTATTGTTCCTTTCAAACTGTGTTGTTGGATTGTGCCTGTGATATATCTTGAACCATGCATTCTAGAGATTGAGACAGTTAACAGATGCTCTGATCTTTGTAAATCCTTCTGATGTCCAAACAAGAAGTCTTAATTGGTGCTAATTCACCAGGACAAGAGCAAATCGAAGCTGCCTGTCTTAAAACTTTACTTGGAATTTATTAACTCTTTTATCAAATATTTCCTAAGCTTTAGTAAATATTCCATATATTTGGTTTTGTTAATCACTTTTGTTAACTATCAAAAGTTCATAAAACAGACTGCTGGACATCCAAATGAGGTCTTTGTCACAGGCTGAGTGCGGGGAGACCTCTAGCTTTAATTTCCACAAAGTCTTGATCATCAGCTCAAAATGGTGACCCAGAGATTTCTTTATTTCTTACAATGACACAATACTATTCGATTTCATTTGTTTGCAATAGTGGCAGAGCATGTATATATTGGTATGGGGAATTTCCAGCCCTAGGAATTCCTCATACCAATGAAATCACAGGTCCCAGGCTAATCCCCTTTCTAGTTTACAATTGCTTTCTTCATAATATCCCTAAGAGGTGGGAAATGGGAGTATTGTTGTTCAGGCTTTTCAGTTATGTCTGGTTCTCCATGACCTCATTTTATGTTTTCTTGGCAAAAATACACGAGTGGTTTCCTATTTCTTTCTTCAGGCATTTTACAGATGACAAATTAAGGCAAACAGGGTTAACCTTCTTGCCCAGGCTTACACAGCCAGTCAGAGTTTGAGGCTGGATTTGAACTCAAGAAGATGAGTCCTCCTGACTTCAGGCCCAGCTCTCTATCCACTGTGTCACCTAGTTGCCTTTGGTAGGTTCTACCATAGTGGAAAGACTTCAAGTATGGCCCCCACAGCAGACTAATGCATTTGACCATTTTCCAGCCTTGCTGTTTTGTGATGATTTATCACAAGTAGCCCAGCCTCTTTGTGTTGAATTCTTTGGACATGACCATGATAAAACCCAGAAAAATATGTAAGGCCCTGCTGTTGTTATAAAGAAAAGATGAGAAACAAAGCCCTCTTCTCTGGGAGCTTGCATTTGGATTTGGAATTGGAGAGTGGACGTTATTTAATTCCCTCCTGATGTTTCCAAAAGCATCTCAGGAGCTCAGAGAGCTTCCCAATCATCACTGCAAATATCATTTACTATTGTGGTGTCACTGTGCAGAAATGCCGAATTTGGGTTCAGAGAATATTGGACCCAGAGAGTTTGCTTAAAACTGGAAGGTAATGCAAACCCATATAATATGAGAAATAAAGAAAAGGAAGGGAAAATACTCTGCTGACGTGTGAAGGACACTGGTAAGCTGAAAAATGTCTAGAAGATGGTACCTAGGTTTCTGAATGGCTTTAAGTCTATACTGTATTGTACTGAAGAAAATGGGAATGATTCATTGTAGAAGTGAAGGGGGAGACATCAAAGTTGTCTTCATGTCCCTGAAAGACTACGTAGAAGAGGGATTAGATTTGTGTTGTTCGACCCTGGAGCATGCCACGGATTCCTATTTCTGGAAATTCCAAATATAATATAATATAAAATAAAACTTCCCAACAATGAGAACTATAAAAAATTAGGATGGTCTGCTTTAGGAGGTAATGGGATTCCCTCTTATTGAAGGTGCTCAAGCAAAGTCTGGATTGATATGTTTAAAGGAGATTATATATATATGTATATATATAAAAATATATAAATAAATAAATTATATATATATAATAAGAATGGGTTGAACTAAATGGTTTTGGAAATCCCTTGCAACTCTGTTTAATGAAATCAGGATGAAGGACCTAAATCAGTGATTCCCAAAGTGGGCACCACCACCCCCTGGTGGGTGCTGCAGCGATCCAGGAAAGGCGGTGATGGCCACAGGTGCATTTATCTTTCCTATTAATTGCTATTAAAATAAAAAAAAAATTCCAGGGGGCTAAGTAATATTTTTTCTGGAAAGGGAGCGGTAGGCCAAAAAAGTTTGGGAACCACTGACTTAAATAGACCCTAGAATCGCCTACTATGTGGATTCAACTTCCTTATGTGAATCTACCTTTTCTGCTTCTTTTAGGTGGGGCAGTGGATGGAGAGCCAGACCTAGAGTCAGGAAGACGTGAGTTCAAATCCAAGTCTAGTGATGACCACCCTGGCGATAATCATTTAAACTCGGTTCACATCTATTTCATTTGTAAAATGAGGATAATAATAGCAACCACCTCACAGAATTGTTGTAAGAATCAATAAAATAACAATTGTAAAATGTTTATAATGGCTGACCCATGTTAAGTGCTCTATCAATATTCGCTATTATTATTATTATGGCCTCATTTGCTCATCTTAGGGTTTTAGCCTCATCCCTTCCTGAGCTAAGCTGAGAGAGAGTCCGCCCCAAGGACTATCTCCCACCTCATTCTCAGACAGGCCTCTCTGATAAATCAGCCTCTCCAGTCATTAAGGGCACATTGATCAAGGAAAGTGGTACAACACGGAAGAAAAATGACTTCATATTCTTCTCAGAGGAAAGGCTGAGATGGATTTTCTGAATGATTCTTTGAAGACTTTCACTGGAGTACCAGTTTGGCAACAGAATTCTCTAAATTTGTAACTCAGAGTTCTAGGTCTGCTCTTTCCGAAGGCTCTGCTGCCTGCCTTCTGCAGAGATGCTTTGGGTCACATCTGGACCTCCTTCTTATTTGCTCCTACTAGGTTGTTTGATGGATAGAATGTTGGACTCGCCAGGAGGAAAACCTGAGTTCAAATCCCACTTCAGATGCTAACAGCTTTGTGACATTGGGAAAGTCACTTAAATTCTCTGAGCTGAATTTCCCTATTTATAAAATAATATAATAAAATATTATACTTTATTACGTATAATAAAATATA
>NC_058134.1:128228071-128243203 GCF_016433145.1 Gracilinanus agilis
ATATACATATATATATATACACATATCTATGAGTATCCTATCTAATAAGTGAGGCAACAAATCTTTAGTTAATGAAATCGATGCTTGTAGGAAACTTAGCTTAGCTTTGCATGTTTGTGAGCTCCATCTCATCAAACTCAGAATGGTCATGCCTTTATCTGAGTGGGAAAAGTTCTCATAACACCCTTGTAGAAAATCTTGTAGTAAAGGATAAAAAAGAAATGGAAAAAAGCACTTTAGCAAAACTAACTAACTCATCAATTAAGTCTAATGATATGCAAACATACCACATCCATAGTTCTCCAACACTGCAAAGAAAGGAATAAATGAACATTTTTCTCTCTCTTCTGGAGGTTCAACTTTCACCTTTTTAATTGCAAAGCATTTATGTTCTTTTTTTCTTTCCCATTTACATTGTAGACATCTTGCTTTTTTTTTTGATACTCACTTCCCACTCTGCATTAGTTCATATATCTTCCCAAACTTCTATAAATTCTTCATATTTCATTACATTCATGTGCCAGTATTTGCTTAACATTTCCTGCATTGATGGGCATCTAATTAATATCAAGTTCTTTGTTACCAAAAATATTGTTACAGGGGGCAGTGGGGTGACTCAGTGGACTGAGAGCCAAGCCTAGAGACGAGATGTCCTAGGTTCAAATCTGGCCTCAGACACTTCCCAGCTGTGTGACTCTGGGCAAGTCATTGCCCAGCCCTTACCACTCTTCTACCTTGGAGCAAATACACAGTATTGACTGCAAGACAGAAGGTAAAGGTTTAAAAAAATAAAAAATAAAAATGTTATTACAAATATTTTGGCATATATAAGACTTTATATATATAAATCTAGGAATGGTATATGTGGGTCAAAGGATTTGAGCATTTCAATCAATTTTTAGCATAATTACAATTACTTTCCAAAGTGCTCAGACCTAGTCTTGGTTCCAACAATATAGTAGTATGCCTGAATTTCCATAGCCCATTCACTATTTAATATTCTCATCTTTGAGCAACTGCAAAAAGAAGAAAAATATTTTCATCAAGCATATGAAAATATGTTTCACATCACTAATAAGAGAAATGCACATTATAATGACTATGAAATTTCAATTTTTCTATAAAATTGGTAAAAGTAATAAAAGGCAGAAACAGTGAACAGTGGAGAGGCTCTGTGAAGATAAGTAAACAAATATATTGGTGGGTATGGTCCAGAATCTTTCTAATCTAAAAAGTCACTAAACTATTTATAACCTATGATCCCTCTCCTTGGAGTGGAGGTGGGGTGAAAGATAGAATCTATATTTAGATCTATATGTAATATTATAAGCACATGTGCATATAAATGTATTCACAGCAACACTTTTTGGTAGCAACAAATTAGGGACAAAGTTGCTTTATTGTTTTTTGAAAAAAATTGTTTGCCCATCAATTGAGAAGTGACCTATCAAATTGTGACATACATATGTAATAAAATAGTGTTGCCAGGAAAGAAAGGATGGATGTGAACAATTCAAAGAAATACATCAAAATTTGAATGCTTTCATATATAGGAAGGAAAGTAGAACCAAGAAAAAATGTACACAATGATTGCAATAATCTAAATGAAAGCAACAATGAAGGACATCCCAAATCAGATTAACGGCGATGAGCAATCGTGGTTCTGTAAGACTGGTGATGAAACGTGCTCCCCTCTTCTTGGTAGGAAGGTATGTCACATAAGCTATCAAATATGTTTGCTTGGCACATTGACTACTTTCATCAGAACATGGGAGGGTCCGAGGTAGGAGAAAAGTTTATTGGGAAGAGATGGTAGATTTAGAAAAAAGCATCAATGAAACAAAAAGAAATGATTTATTGCAGAGAGATTACTGTGTTCCTAAAAGCTGCTGTTAGTTCATAGTCAGTCATAGCTTCATACCCTGCAAGCAATTTCCAAACTCCATTTCTCTACTGCAGCAAACTACTTTCATCTCTTTCCTTCCTTTTTCTCTTTGTGCTTTCACTTGGGGGTGTTCAGAGTGAAAGCTATGCTTCTGTAAAATAAATATCTCATTTTTATTCTGAGTCTGAGGCAGAAAAATAGGTATTTGAGTATCCCACAAGGATTTTAAAATCCTCTTCTAGTGCTTTATTTTTGAAACAACCCCATTAGAGCTAGTTTCTTTGGACAACAGGAAAATGGTCTTAGGTAAGTGTCTGAACCTATGAAGGATCTCTGTGTTATGTGATAGTGAGGATTTAGTTCATATAGAACCTAATTGTCCCTAGTATATATTCCTCAAGGGGAAAATTATCAATTTATCACAAATGCAAAATAAAGTAATAGCCAGAAGCATAACTAGGATGGGGCAACTAGAATTTTGGCCCAGGGCTTTGAATTTAGAGGGTGCTGAATTGTGTGACTCTTGATAGCACAACAGAGCTTAATACCTAGTTAACAAGAATAATTACTTGATATAAGAAGCAGATGGATGGCAAACTGGGATGAGCTCCCCTTCTCTCTTCTCTACCACCTTTTGCCAATTTCTTTCACTTAGCACATGCTTTTGTGCCACTTGTTGGCCCTAGGCACAAAAATTTCTAGATTCGGTTCTGATGATAAAAGCTGTACTTGGATTCTGTAGATATATTGTATTCAAGGAATATATCATAAATGATTATGGACACAGATTTTGGGATTGAAGGCATCTTTGAGTTAATTTATAATAAAACCTTCATTTTAAGGTGTAGAAACTGAATCTCAGAGGGGAAACAACTAGCTAAAGATTATTATAGGTAGCAATTAGAAAAGTTAAAATCCCTATCAGGTCCTCTGATTCCAAAGCCAGTGAAGAAGGAGCAGCTAGTTGATATAGTGGATAGAATGCCAGAGTTGGACTCGTCTTCCTGAGTTCAAATCTGACCTTAGACACTTTGTAGCTGTGTGATCTGGCAGGTCACAACTTTTGCCTCAGTTTCCTCACTTGTAAAATGAGTTGAAGAAGGAAATGGCAAGCAAATTCAGTGAAGAAAGTTTATGGTCTCAAAATGTGGGGTGAGAAAATGTCATAAATCCACTCATTTTACGTAAAATGAAAATTACTATCAAAATTATTTCTATAATAACCAGTATTCTTTTGGAGTCTTGCTTAATTGGCAGATATTTTCATAATCTTCAATACAAAGAAAGTCTGGTGAATCTGATGCATTTTATGATATAGTTAGAGGGATTTATTAATGTTTATTTGCATGAATTTCTTTGGAAGGTAAATTTCAGTCATATGTTCACTAAACCATAATGCTTTAATATAGGAAGAAAAAAATTTTCATTGGTCTAAGGAACCTGCAGTCTCAAGTAGAGAGATTCTAATGTGCATTGATCTAATATCTCTTAAAGGATTAAGATATTCTTTATGTTAAGACTGCTATCACAGACTAGTTTTTCTCTTCTGCTTAGCACCTCCTTTTATAGACAGTAGAATAGCTGTATCACAACTAACATTTGTAGATTTGATTCTCTCTCCCTTGTATTCATGGTTTGGCCACACCATATAGGTTATCCAACTTATTGTTCCCATAAGATGTCTGTCACATATAATTTCCCATTTATTCCTTACAAATAAGAAAGTCAAGGGGTCTAACTATGGATCCAAGTTAGAATCGTAGACATCCTTCAACAAAATAATAGCGTTAGACCTGATAACCCGTTTGTGAACTGTTTCTCCTTAAACTTTTTAGTGTGATCACATCATTACCCTAATTTCTCAGGAGTATGGTTGATTACAAATATTCTTCCAGATGCCCAAAGATAATAAATAATATATGGTTCATATTTCATGCTTCAGAGATTAGGTTCTCACAGTTTACAACATGTTACAAATTAATGGGATACTCATTCTTTTGTTTAACATTCAGCACTTCAATATCTACTTAGTGTTCTTGGGCTCCCCATTAATCTCTCATTTTCTCTTTCTCACTATTCCACTTGACATATGGAAAGAACAGAACAGTCTAAAAATAACCCCAGCTTGATTAATATCTCCTGGATGCATGAAAGGGAAAGCACTGCAACAAATGGTGCCCAGGATTAATAAGTCTTTGTCCTGACATCAGATCTGATCAATGTCTATCAGTGGCAGGGGACTGAAGATGGTACTAGTGTTTTTCTATTAACACTGAGTATTGCAAATGATACCATCTATGTCCAAACATATATTTGATTTGTAGTAGGCTTCTTCTTGAAAATTAATGGCCCTAGATGAAATGATGGGTTGTGATAGATTTCACTTGTGATTATTTCTTAATGGTTTCTTTGTCTATAAAATGAGGAGAATGCTTCTGGCTCTGGAGACCCGAGTGTCTTTGCTTATTTGACTTGGCCCTTCTGTTGACAGTTCCTCTGTATTTATATAATTTCTTAAGAAATCAGTCTTTCGAGTAGAGGTAAAAATTTATCACCCAATACATATTTCTCACCCTCTATTCTGTCCCCACTGGGCAATACTGGTAATAAAAAGCTCTCAAAAGATACAACTAGGTGAGTGAGTTTTTTGAAGCATTAATTTGTTTAAAATATATTCAACATTTAGGTTGTACAATTAATTGCCATAGATGTTGGGAGACATACAGATAATCTAAACTTGATCTTTTCCTCAAGGAATGTAGCATCTAATGGGAGAGGTCATACATGCATATGAATAAATATCATATCAATTAGAATATAATGAGTGTATGTGAATAGTGTAATGTGATTGGAGGTCAGATGAGAGAGGAATCACTACCCTCCCTTAAGGGTTTATGTAATTATGAATTAGTTTGGGGCCGTGTTCCAAAATTTAAATGCATACATAAAGATCTTGGAGGGAGGTATGGATGACATAACATCAAATATATAAATAAGGTAACCTGGAAGGGATCAGTAATATAATGGACTATAGAAATGAGTTCCTAAAATATTGAAACAAATTAGAATCATGCGCCAAATCTAATAAGATGATTTTGAACAAATGTAAATTTGAATTATTTGGGACCAAAAAAACTCAACTGCACTAGAGTGGGGGATATTTGGTAAGGAAACAGTTCATGTGACAAAGATAAGGGAATTTAAATAAATCCAATGTAAGTCAAAGGTGTGACATGTCAGAAAATTTGAAGTAGTTTTAGTGTTCATTATATAAACACTGTCTAGAATATGGGGATATGGGGCAGGAGAGTGCCCTGTAATTAAGCCTGTTCAGACAAAACTCCATATGTAAAGTTTTGCTTTCCCTTTGGAGTGTAATATTTTAGGAAGTAGGACATGGACAAAATGGAACTCACCCAGAAGAAGTGACAAAAGTGGTGAAGAGATGCTAAACTATTCAAAATTATTATTTGTTGAAGGAATTTTTAGATTGGAGAAGATGAAAGGAAGTGTGGACAAGATTGCTATTTTTAAGTATTTGAAGAATGCTTTGAACATTTTCAAGTACTTTGCCCAAAGAGGTCTTGCCCCAAGAAAGAAGGGCATATTTTGTAGACTGTATAGCCTCAATTATTGCATCCTCTACAGCAGCTGCTCCTGTTTCCTTCTTCTGCCTCACACTTTCTTAACCTCCATAGCTTCTGTGAACCTCTGGTGTAGGGGGGAGAAGGAAGCCTGAATAGTGAGTTGGCAGCTAGGTGGTCTATTGAATAGAGCACCGAATCTGGAATCAGGAAGAACTGAGTAAAAATCTAGTCTCAGACACTTACTAGCTGTGAGATCCTGGGCAAATCAACTAACCTCTGGTTGTCTCAGTTTCCTCAGCTGTAAAATGGGGATAATAGCATATAACTCTCTCAGGATTGTTATGAAGATCCAAAGAGACGGTTGCAAAGCACTTAGAACAGTGCCTGGCATATAGTAGGTGCTACATGAATGCTTATTTCTTTTATCCCACAATTCAGTACCCTCTACAACTGTCTTCCAGAAGTTCTCTCTGGTATTGTCTTGTCTGCTTTGGTGGCATTTGTGCTTGGGAACTCATTTCTTGTCCATTGCCAGCTATATTTTTTGCCCTCCTTTTGCTTGCTGACAGGAAAGATGCCTACTCCTTCCCAAGAACTCCAACTTACTGTTGCCAAATGAAGAAAAATCAGTTATATTCCCTGACTTCCCCCTCCCTACTTCCCCCTGCCAGCAGACTCTTCTGAATACTTTCCTTTCCATGTTCATGACTCAGGGACCCTAGGTGATATAAGTAAGTCCATTAAAACGTTTAATTTTAAAAGGATGCATCTTTGGTCACCAGTTCTTTTTTAAATAAAAAAAAATTATCAATAAAATTTATTTCCAGGTATTTCAGTCCCTCTTGCCCCTCCCTGCACCATAGAAGGCACCAGCTGATAAATAGAAATGTATGTATAGATTATGTCATTTCTGTTTCTATTTTTCTAGAGGTGAATATATTCACAAGTTGTCCATCAAATATTAAATTTGTAGTTGTATATAAAATTCTCTTGGTTCTACTCATTTCATTTTTCATTATCTCATGTAGTTCTTTCCAAGTTTTTTTAAAAATAATTTTCTCATTGTTTCTTACAGTGCAGCAGTATTCTGTTACACTCATATACCACGGTTCATTTAGCCATTCACCAATAGATGGATATCTCCATGATTTCCAGTTCTTTGCTACCACAAAAAAAAAGAGCTGCTGTGGAAATTTTGGAACATATATTTGGAACATCCTTTTCCCCTGATCTTCTTGGGAAACAGACACAGCAATAGTCCAAGGGCATATATAGTTTTACAGCTCTCTGGGTATAATTCCAAATTGCTTTCCAAAATGGTTGGATCAGCTTATAGTTCCTCCAACAGTCTATTAGTGTCCCTACTTTTCCACATCTTCTCCAACATTTGTCATTTTAGCCAATTTGATGGATTCAAAATAATATCTCAGAATTGTTTTGGTTTTCATTTTTCTACTCAGTGGTGATTTAGGATATTTTTTCATATATCTATATGACTGATTTTTCCACCTGAAACTGTATGTTCATATCATTTACTCATTTATCTATTACTATTTACTCATTTTACATATTTACTCATATTGCATATTTACTACATTTACTCATTAATCTATTACTATTACTCTTATTCTTATAGATTTTACAAAATTCTCTAAATATTTTAGATATGAGAGGTCTATCCAAAAGACTGTGTATGAAATTCCTCTCCTCAAATTTTCTGCTTTCCTTCTAATCTTGGCAATATTTATTTTATTTGTACAAAACCTTTTCAATTTAATGTACTCAAAATTATCTATTTTACATCTCAAAATGCTCTCCATCTCTTGTTTACGCATACATTTCTCTGCTAACCATAAGTCTGGTAGATAATTTGTTCCCTGTTCTTCTAATTTGCTTATGATATCTCCTTTTATGTCTCTAGATCATGTACATGTATCCATGACTAGTTTCTGACAAACTACTGTCAAGTTATCCTAGCAATTTTTGTTAAATAGCGATATTTTTTTTATCCAAATAGCTTGGATCTATACTTTTATCAAATATATAAGGCTACTGTAATATTTTACTACTGTTGTATTTCTACTGTGTTCCACTGATCTATCTTTTATTTCTTTGCCGTACCAGATAGTTTTCATAATTATTCCTTTCTAATACAGTATCAGAAATCTGATACTGCTAGATTGCCTTCCTTTACATTTTTTATTAATTCTTTTGATGTTCTTGATCTTTTGTTCTTTCCAAATTATTTTTGTTATTATTTTTAGCTCAATAAAATATTGAAAAACATTGGGGGGATGGTATTGAATAAGTGGATTGGTTTAGGCATGGTCACTACTTCTTAAACTGTATTACTGGCCCCTCATGGCAAAATTCAGGGGGAAGGGATAGAGGTCTAGTTAGAAATATACATTTTTAGCTAACAAGGGAGGGCTGAAAAAGGATTCATATTTTTTGGCAAAGGAAAAGATTTGATAAAAAGGGCCCTTTGCAAAGTTTATATTTTAAAGTAAAGTTTAGTTGTTAATTTTATTTTAAATGGTATTTTCATTAAGTTTTAGTTTCTTCAGTTTGCTTGGTACAGTGGATACAGTATTTGATTTTGAGGACCTTCAGGGGCTATTTGATGCTTGGCTGGCAGATCACAATGGGTAACTCAGGCCAGGGAGCTTTGTTCAGCTGAATCAACTCATGTCCTCAATGCCCATCCTTGTGGAATATCCTCCAGCTAGGGCTAAATAAATCTCTCTTTTGTTAACTGTTGAATGACCTCAGAGTGTCTCATTTTGTTCCTATATCAAATCCAAACTATCAGGCAACTGGATCGAATCAGGTCTAAGCCAGATCTCTTTCAATTATGAATGTAGGTAGCGAATATTGTAAGCTGCTTTGTAATACAGTGAATAGGATACTGGATCTGGAGTCAGCTCAACTACCTGAGTTCAAATCTGGCCTCAGACATTTACTAGCTGTGTGACACAGGGCAAGGTTAGCTCTATTTGCTTCAGTTTCCTTATATATAAAATGAACTGGGAAAAGGAAATGAAAAATACTCTAGTAACTTAGCCAACAAAACCCCAAATGGGGTCATCATAATTTAATTTCTCTCATCTTTAGCTTCCTAATCTGTAAAATGGGCTTAATTTAAAAATTTCCATCTCTTTCATGGGAATCAATTGAGATAATAGATATAAAAGTGCTTTTTAAACATCAATATATACATGTTAGAGATTATTATTTAATGAATATTGTTCTTCATGATTTGATATTCAAGTTCCAAAAGAGTATGAACTACATTTTTTGAGGTAATAGTGAGTCCTAGAATTATTGGAAGTCTTCAAGCAGAAAATGAATGACCACATGGCAATGTTTTGGAGAATATTCTTATTCAAACAGATGGGGCAAGATCACTGCTAAGTTTCCTGTAATCATAAGAGATTCAGAAATCTCCTTTAAAAAATATTAAAAAGAGGATAAAGCAGCACACAAAGTGTATCTACTAAAACAGTCACATATATTGGAAAACATTTTTAATGGAGATAACTGAGGTTTGATAATTACTAAAACCACCCATGATAATTTTTCTCAAAACAGAGGATTCATGAAATCATATTTTAGAATGCAAAGGTGCCTCAGATAAAATCTCTATTAGTCCTTTCATTTTTCAGAGCTGGAAAATGAGGCCAAGGAAGGCAAAAGAACTTCCCTAATTTCATACAGCTAAGGATGGAAGAGCTAAGACTGGAACCAATATCTCCTAGTTTTTGCATTATGCCCTCTCTGGCCCACCAAAAAATAATTTTATCCATTTTCCTTTTAAGTCTTGGCTCTTGGACTTGCTACCTTACTGATTGATGGTTAGAAGTAGCTTCTTTTCATAGTCAAACCTATAGTTCAACTTATAGTTGACTGCGATGACTGGATCCAGTACAAATTTGTGTTAAATATTATAAACTGGACCCTCACTTTTACCTTCCTAATTGACTAAACTATCTCACCTACCACAGCACTTTTTTTGCAAAATCTTGTATTTCTTCTCAGATCTCTCGTTGTTTCCCTCCCCCATCCTCTTATTGAAGTCATTTGCAGTGAGTTCCCTATTTTCTCCTCTTCCTCATCCAGCTTCAACTGCCAGTCCAGTGCCATTTTTTTTATCCACGTCCTTCTATAAAGTTTATACAAGTGACTCTTTAATGTGCCGGGAGGCTATGAGACTTTGGCAAGTCACTCAACCTCTTTGACTCAGTTTCCTCAACTATAAAATGAGGAAAATGATGGTACCTCCTCCTCCCAGGATTGTTTTTGAGCATCAAGTTCACAGTGCCTGGCACAAAGTAGGCACTTAGTCAATGCTTGTTCCTTTCCTCCTTCCCCTTCCTTCCTCTCTTCTGACTTTAGGAAAATGCCAGTTTCCACCGGTTATCCCAAACTCTCAGCACGTGTTAGAGCCATCTTTTTTTTTTAATCTTTGTTTAGCCTAGTCCTTTTTCCTAGTTCTTTTTTGCTACATTTTCAGAATTCCATGTACTTTTCCAGTTCCTTTGAGTGATACTAATTTTTAATTCTTGAACACTGGAATTTTCCATGACCCACATAAAACATACCCATATACAAACTATGAAATAAAGAAAAGTTATAATTAGCAAGAATAAAAACTGTTCATTTTTATTTTAGTTTTGGAAATTGAACAGTTCTTCTAATAAGTATAACCTCACAGGCATAGGAATCCTCCTTCCTTTATGCTTTATACCATTGTATCAATTTTAATGAAAAATATTAGTTATCATATACATGTTATATAATATATACATTATACAATAAAATATCTAATAAAAGTTAAATAGCTTAAACTACACTAAGACTTTCAGGATATCAGGCAAAAATAGCAAAATATATTATGGCATATTAGAAATTCAATAAAAATAATAGATTTTTTGACATCTAAAGTGTTTGTGATTAATATTTTTATACTTACAGCCATTTGTTTCCCAAGAGAAAAAGCACATTTACTGCTCAAACATTTTAATGATGCTGTGGTTCAGGTAGCTTGAGAGGGTAGCGGAAAAATAAGAGTTCTGGATCTGGAGTCAGGAAGACCTGAGTTTAAATGTTACTTTTGACATTTACTGGAAGTATGACCCTGGGCAAGTCACTAAATCTGTCTTCTTCAGTTTCCTTATATATAAAAATGGGGATAAAATAGCACCTACTTCACATATAGTTGTGGTACTAATGGAAGATAATGTATGTAAAATACTTTGCAAGCCTTAAATAAATCTATAAATGCTGCCTATTATTATGTCTCTTATACTCATTTTAGTTGCAGATTGTAAATCAGTGATGCCTTCTATTCTTTAGAGTTCTTATTTATACCCTCTAATAAATCCTCTATAGAGAGTCTACCTAACATTTCAGGGTCCTTATTATAAGTCTTTTAACATTTATCAAAAACTAAAGTTAAATTTGTTCAATAAAAGGATCATAAAAGTCAAAGAGGAGCTTAACTTCTCACAAGTATAGTATGCAAAGCAGTGTTAGACATGCCAAGATTTAATTTCAAAAGTTTAACTTTTCTGAAGAAACTGAAATAGTGTAATCCATCAGAAATCTATGTCTTAAACTGCATTTAATTTTCTCAAAATATCATCTCATCTAACTTGTTTTGTGACTCTGTCTTTCCTATTTTAGTTTTATTTACCTCCAGAGGGAACACATGTTAACTTTCATTGCTGCTCCCCAAATATTAAAGGATCTTCTTTGGGGCTGTTAGTCTTGGAAATGGTCCCCCTTCTATGGCTGGCACTGTCAGGTGTATTTACTTCAAGTGGACATGGTGTCACCATGACATAATTCAGTTCTCTAATGTCACATAGCTAGTGAAAGAGTCAAGATTAGAACCCAAGTGTTTTGAAATCTCTTCTTCCTCCCTTTCATCATTCCATACTATTATCCCATATTGATAAAAAATCCATTTCAAAATAACATAGACTTTACTTTAGATTATTATCCTAAATAATCTCAACTGCATCCAATTATGACTATAATTTGAGCCATTTCAATTTGCGATGATAGAACTTTAAAATAACAAATTTTAAAGATCTTCCAAAAGCCATTTTTTGTAGGGAGTGAATTTTAGGAAATCCGCTCTTTAATATAAATATTTTTACTTGATATTTGTGCAAACTAGGTTTTTTTCTTGTTTTGTTGTTGTTGTCATTTGTTTGTTTGTTTTCCCCTTAAGGCTGTCTCTCTATTTTGCCTAGTCCAAAAGTGTGGGCATTACTACTAGATTGACTCCACTACTGAAGGACTCATTTCTGACCTGGACCAATTCTATTTCTCCTTAGGCAAGCTGCTGGGCCCCCTTCCCTTACCCCAGTCACCCCGTTATTGATGTTGGATTTACCCCAGACGTGCAATTGGCATAGCCCCTAGAAGGGCTCCAGATGAATATCTGCCCTCAGTCCCTTGGCAGCTGGGACCTCAGGAGTGGGCCACCACTCCCAGCAACTGCCTGAGATTTTAAAGGAACCAAGATGTCTCATTTATTAGGAAGCCTTTTTTTCCACAGCACATTCACACCATGCTTTGTATTTGATGGCTCATTACAACACCCCTTAGGTGTTCAGTAGAGGGCTAATTGTTTCAAAACAGAGGTCTGAGGCTCAAGCCTCAGGTGCATGGTTAAATGGGGTGTTAATTGGGTTATGGATTGCATAAAATTAAGGCTCAAAGAAACTGGTGGATTAGAGGGCTTGAGGTAAGAAGAGATTGAATTTAAGGGCCCATCCACTTTTTGGTTAAAAGGTAAGATATTTAACATACTTTTTGTAGCCAGAGCTGACTGAAGGCACAGGAGATGAAAGAAACTGAATGATAACTGAGAGAAATAATCTTTTTGGGAAGCTATAAGTGTATTGGAGAATGGAAATATGACCGATGACATGGGTATGGTAGTTTTTTTTAGAGAGGAAATGGAGTGTCCAGTTTGCAACGTGAAGCCCCGAGTGAATTGCTGCTATTCATGGCCACTAATTGTCCTCTTCCTAGTTGGCCAAGAAGATTAAAGAGTCTACACTGTACTATCCACTTTGGGCACCACCAGCCTTTACCTTACGACTGGCCCATCCCAATGGAATTATTTAGCTCTGTTCTTCTATTCCCATCAACAAAATACAAACACACAACAGATCCATCCAGCCCTGTGCCTGGCACTTAATAAATATTTATAGATTTATTGATTGGTCTCGTTATCTATAAGGTGACACCACTATGTCTCGGAGAGTACAACGATCACTGTCTAACACAAATCAAGGGAGTCCGTCTTCACCAGGGTGAATCGTTCCTGCCTGACTCTATAGAAGAAATAGAAGAATGCAGAGTAGGCTGAGGAGTCATAAAGGGAACACGTGGCCCAAAATGGTCAAAAATAGGAAAAGTCACCCTGATCCTTTGGGCACAGTAGCATCCTCTTCTGCCTCAAATCTTCAGCCTCTCTGTAGCCATTTGAGACATGTTGTTTAGACTGTCGTACTAATGAGGTCAATATACTGATCATTATTTGGCAAAAATCCACTTCATTCTGGGGCCACAAATTGCCCTCCCTAACACGCCAGCAGCAAATGCTTTCTTTAGATCAGATCAGTCAGAGAGTATGAGTAGCTCAATGGGAATACATCCCTTCTGCGAGGAGAGTGATGAAGACAAGAGTCAGCCGAGAAACAAATTCTTCCCTATCCATTAGTAGTGGATGAATTACCTTAAGTACCTTAATTAATCAATAAGTACCTTATTAATTTTTTTTAGGTTTACCGATGGTATGTGACTCTATTACGATAGGATTGTGCTGGTAGAAATATTTCAAACCTTAGCTTACTTTTGTCCACACACAGATGTTTGGAGCATCTTCTTTGAGGTGTGTCTGTGAACCCACATTGTTGCTTCAGCCACCCAGAGTGCATTTTTAGAGAATGTCGCTTCAGGGGATATGATATTTTCTATTGTTGTAAATTCTATTATGGCCATCCCAGAAGTCAACGAAGACAATATAAAATAGATTATCTCCTTAGGGATGAGATTTCAACACAAATTTTGAGATAATTGAAAAAGTTCATGAGATAATTGAAAAAGCATGGTATAGAAATGTGTCCAGAAGCCTCAGTCAGATCCCAAACTAATATAAAGTTAACATAGTTTTCCACACTGGGCACCAGGGGTGGTGGGGGAGGGAAAGTTAATTCCTCTCAGTGGTGACTACTGACCCATCACCACCCCCCACCATAGTCCCATCACTGTGGTGTCCCCTCTGAGTTCACCTTCCATTCCATTCCCATTTGGAGACAATATGGGCTGGTGTGTCTTCTGGGACAGGTCACATCCTGCTCTAGTATGACAGTACCCATCATTCCATTGCTCTCTTGTCTTTGAAGCTGGTGCTTCTTGTTGTCCTGCTTCCCAATCCCCCCCCCCAATTCCAAAATATTGTTCCTTTTTATTGTATTTTTTAAGTCATAGTATTTTTATAATTTGTCATTCAGATGAATATTTGCTGAATAGAGATACTAATTATGCCACATAAGAAACTTGCCTTTGTCATGTGCTAGAATCTAAAAATGGATAATATGGAAAACACA
This sequence comes from Gracilinanus agilis, assembly GCF_016433145.1. Classification (NCBI taxonomy): domain Eukaryota; kingdom Metazoa; phylum Chordata; class Mammalia; order Didelphimorphia; family Didelphidae; genus Gracilinanus; species Gracilinanus agilis. The sequence continues at coordinate 128,242,174 of NC_058134.1, forward strand.
AATGCCACTGAACTGGGAGTAGTTGGTGAATGTTTGAAAGAGATTAATAATGAAACTCGAGTGAGAGTTCACCTGAGAAAGCATTTGTGGACTCAAGATCTTTCTTCTCTTTGGGGTCTAATTAGTAAAGTCCAAAGAATAAGGTTAATGCTAGAACTGCAGTGGGTAGATTACAAGTGTAACAAGTTTTTCTCTTTTTAAAAGGCAATTTAGGCATTGAAATTAGATGCTCTGTTTCAGTGGGTGTTCAAGAAATGCCATTTACCAACAGGGAAAATTTTAATTCAGCTTCTGCTGCCTGTCACCAAAATATGCTACAAACTCCTAAAGATTCTTTGTATGATTATCTAAGTTGAATTCCAGGAGAAAACAAACAAAAAGACTGATATAAAACTGTTTTATTGCCTTTCTTCTTTTTAGAACTTGTGGCAAACCATAGTGAGTATTTAGGTATTGTTAAACAAAAAGCAAAAAAAAAATTAATGCCTCAGGAAATACTCCTATAGATATGTTAGCTTCTTTTAAAAATTTAAATAGATCATCAAAACTGTACTCTTTCTTATAATAAGAAATATATTATAAACTGGTCAACTAAGGGATTAACAAGCAAGAGTATTTATTACTGTTCTGGCAGATATTCAAAGAGGAAGTCACTGATTATAAACCTATTGTTAAATGCATTTTGCAAATTGACTTCAAAAATTCTAGCTGCCATTTTGGATTATGTTCTGCTGAGCTTTGGACAGGAAAATCAGATCATTTTTGCTGGAGGTCTTTGACAATGTTAGAAAAACATTCAAGTCAATTGGGAAAGAGTTTCTTACATCCTGGACAAAGTTCTCTTTAAGGGCAAAATATCTTTTTCTTGGATATTTCCCATAGAAAATCATTTGAAAGCTTGATATGTTCAGCTCTTTTCATTTAGATAGGCAAAGCAAATATCAAAATGTAATAAATATACCTTTTTACATAAGGATGATAATAATAATAGCTAGCACACACACGCATATATATATATATATATATATAT
>NC_058134.1:128248197-128327356 GCF_016433145.1 Gracilinanus agilis
CCTTCCTTCCTTCCTTCCTTCCTTCCTTCCTTCCTTCCTTCTTTCCAACAAAAAATATATATCTTACCAGATTTTTGAGTGCTTTCTTTTTATAACGTTATCATTTTTATGAAGTGGTACAGTAGATAGAATACCAGGCTTGGAGTCTGAAAGACTCCACTTCCTGAGTTCAAATGTAGTCTTAGACACTTATGAGCTGTATAACTCAGGGCAACTCACTTAAATCTGTTTGCCTTCAAACTGAAGCCAAATGAGATTTAGTGACTTGCCTTAGATAACAAAGGTAGCAAAGAATAGAGATGAGATATAGACCTAACTCCTTTGACTCCCAAATCTAACACACTTTTCACTGTATCACTTTGTCTGGAAAAAACTCATTAGTCATCATATATTTAGAACTAGGAGGAATCTTAGAGGCTATTATTGTGTCTAACATTTTTATTTTAAAAATGAGGAAATTGAGTCCCAGAGACTTGCCTAGAGTCACAAAACTATTTTGTCTATGGCAGAATACTGATTCAGGTCTTCCTTTATCCAACACATTACAACCTATATAAAGGCAGAAGCACATAAAGAGAAATTAGAGAAGGAACTTAATTCACCACTTACTTTACAGAGTTATTGTGTGGATCAAATGGGATAATGTATGCAAAAGCACTTTGTAAAGCTTGAAGCACAATATAAATGCAAACTATAATTATGGATGATTAATAATAGCATTATCATTAATATATTTATTAATATTGATAAGGATAACCAATATCTATCAGAAAACTGTGGCTACTCAACAAATTTCACTGATTAAGGTTTTCTCTCAAAACTTGTATTTGTTGATATGTGGGCACATTTTATGTTTTCAGTCAATCAGCTGCATATACCAAATGATTTCCAAGGTATGAGGAAAACTAATATGACCATACAGCTAAAATTCAACTTTCTATTTAATATATACTTTTACTTTTTCTGTTGTCACCAAATCATTTACAAGTCATATTGTGACAGAGTGCCCTCTCATTGTAAAAGCAATTCAGTTCTTATAAAAATTGCCAGGACCAAATGTCCATTTGTCCTTTTTTAATTTTTTTTGTGAGGTGGGGGTGGGAGTTAAAGATGCATTTAGTAAGATCTCCCTATAATTAGCTGGGTGCAATTGTACCCTGTGGCACGGCAGGTGCAACAACAAAAATATAGGGCCTAATGGAAAGCCTTTGAAAATGTTGGCCCCAGTTACTTAGCTGGCTTTTAAAAATCAATTTCTAAAAACCTGGTTTAAATGAGGAACCTTATGAATAAAAGAACTCTTGGACACTTTCACACAGCAGATGGGGAGAAAACTACTGGTGTTCGTAATTAGAAGAATAGAATCACTTGAAGTGAATATAGCTCCCTATTTACCTAAACCACTGAATAATGCTTTCTTTCAGAAATACCAGGAATGTTCTTTAATAATTTAGATAATACTTCCCTGGTTTTGTTAGAGAAAAACATCTTCAATTCTCCATTAGGAAAAATGGCATCAATACAGAGGTGGGTACTTTGGGCCTGTCTGAAACTAATTTTAACTCTTTAGCATCATGTAGATGAGTGATAAGGAAAGGACCTTGCCATCTCCTAGGATTGTTACAATCAAAATAAATGACTGGAAAAAAATCAGTTCTTCAAAGCCATCAACAACTACTCCTCTGTTTCTTACCACAGTTCAATTGCCAGCCCCTCTATGGAAACATTCCAGATTCTTCCAGTCAGGAAAGTCTCCCTTTCCCTTCAAAACTTAAGTTTTTGAACCTTGTTTTACATGTCTGTCTGTGATGCATCTACCCTATATTGCTTTGTATGATAATGATCTGTGTATGCTTCATTAGTTAATCCACAAATACTTATCAAATGCCCTCACTGTGTCAGACACAGACTCCATGCTAGGCACTGGAGATACAAAAACAAAATTGAATCCACCCTTTCAGTTATTAAGTTTATATCTTATCTAAGATATACCTATATTCTTATATAGTCATAAATCCTATAAGACCATAAACTTCTTCAGAGCCTGAATTGTATCTTATCCAAAGATAATGCAGTATTTTATGCTGAGCAATATCTTAAATTGTGTTGAATTGAATTATATCTAATAAAGTACTTAGAATACTGTTTTACTCATAGCAGCAGTAGACTTTGATATTTATTGAATTGACTTAAACATTCTTAATGTTCTAGAATATGTGAAGATATTATCTTTGGTTATAATCATTTTCTGCAAATTTAATTGATGTAGAATGGTCACCCCAATGGGGAAACCAAAAGAACCTAGAACTTGCTTTAGGAAGCAAATATTTTCTTTCCATGCCAAGTCAAGAGAGATGGTAGCCAGCGTCAATGCTAATTAAAAATACAAACTTATTTTAAAATACTTTTGGAAAAAACTGATAGAAGATTGTGAGGAAAAGAACAAGAAGTCCCTGAGACAAAAACAATTTTATGGGTAGCTTGGCGGGAGACAACCAAAGCATTATTCCAAGAATATTCTGAGATACCACTTGTAGGAAGACAAGTGCATGGAAAAGAGAACAGATCTGTCAATCTTTCTATTGTGATCTAGCCTCATCTTCAGTGGACTTTAGCAATTTAGGCAACCATATGCTACATAAGAAGGAATTTCATTTCAAAAGACAGAATCAAGAAGAGGCAGGACCAAACCAAATACATACTAAGGAAATATGTGTGTGAGGCAATACTCTTGAACACAGTGATATATAATATATATATTTCTATCTATATCTATATATGTGTATATATAAACATATATATTGAATATATGAATTCTAACTTGGTGGGGTGATATTCCAACTACATTTCATATTTTGGAAAATAGGAATCTTTTCATTCATTGTTTTCCTACATAAAAGTCTTTTACAGGCAAAAATCTTATTGAAGTGTGACCCTGTAACATTCTAGAACTTTATTGTAGTGAGTACAATATCATATATTGTGAATAGAAAAAATACTATGCCATTTCTCAATGGTCCCCTGGAAAAATAAGCAGACATTATTAAATTTTATTAGATTTATTGATTATTAGAATTGATAAGAGGGAAAATTATGCTTCACGAACTGTATGGATCACTTAGCTAAAGTGGAAAAAATATCTCGTTAAGGAAATGAAAGTTATATATTTAATAGTGGTATGGAGCAGATAACTTCATGTTTTGCAGTCAGATTACACCTCTCATTCCCATCCAGATATCTTATGTTAGTCTACTATTTACTGCAAGGTAGAGGTAGGGGTGAGAATGACAGCATGCAAAAGGATTAGAGCAAATTACCTACATTTACAAATTAACAGCTCCAAGCATAAACTCTCTTGAAAATGGTCTGGCACCATTGTTATTGAATATTAAAGACATCACTTTTGGGGCAGGTAGGTAGTATAGTGGATAGAGCACCAGACCTGTAGTGAGGAGGACCTGGATTCAATCTGGTCTCAGACACTTCCTAGCTGTGTGACCGTGAACAAATCACTTAACCATGATTGCCTAGCCCTTGAGCGCTTCTGACTTGAAATTAATACTAAGATAGAAGATGAGAGTTTTTTTTTTTTAAAAAAGAAAGCACCTTTTTAAATGTCTCTCTTTTAAATGTCCTCAAAGGGGAGATTGTTCTGCCTCCTAGGATAGAGAATAAAAAGACAAGAAGAATGCTTCTCTACTCTTTAGGTTTTTCAAGGAGAACACAATAAATGGTCTTGGAAAATTAAAAAGGGGCTTCGATGTAAAATCAAAGACCAAAAAGGTCCAGAGGAGACAGAAAATCCAATTTGTGTTAGCTGATTAGAGAGTGGACAAATGTGGGCAAGTGAAGAAAAAGGATCACTGAACACTTGAAGTTAAGAAATTGGTTGTAGGCTTCTGCTATGGATGTGGCTACCAGACTTTCTGAGGATAAAGCATCTGCTCGCACATTAAGAAAGATGACATGTCTCCACAGGGGCCATCGGAAAAGAGATCATTGAATAAGAGTCATAAGAAGAGATGAGGAAGGCTTAGCTGGCGAATCCCTGTGGAGGGGTACCAAGGCAGTTATTTTCACTAACAATTAAGAGGTCTGTTCTGCCCAGGACATGCATTTGGAATGTAATTGAGAGTTCAAGACTTATCAAACCAGATGGTTATTTCTAAATTCTGGGTGATTCATATCAGAACAAATGATACTATTAGAAAGAGCCCAAAAAAGATTGGTAGAGATTATGAAATCCTAGGCAAAAAGAAATTGAAGACTGCACACAGAGATTCTATAAAAATGATTTATCTGGTTTTCAGTAAGGTTTTTGACAAAGACTCTTTGACTCTCCTTATTAAATACATTGGAAAGATATAGGTTAGGTGGTTTTGGAAAAGGTGGTCATATCCAAATAATAGTCATTTATTGTTCCAGGTCAATTTGGAAGGAGGTCTCTAATAAATGCCACAGGGATCTGTAATTGGTCTTACACTGTTCCCTATTTTTCCTAATCACCTAGATAAAATTATAGATAATATGCTTATAAAATTTTCATGTGACACAGCTATGAGAAATATTAAAAATATGGAAATAGCTTGACAGGTTAGAATGATATGCTAAAAATAAAATGATGGAATTTAATAGAAATAAATGCAAATTCATATACATTGGACAAAAAAAAATTCCCAAGTCCAAAATAGGAGATTTAAACCTAAACAGCCATTTTATTGAAAAGGATCTAGGAGTTTTAGTGGTGTATGAATATATCATGAGTCAATCACATGGCATAGCAGCCAAAAAAGTTAGTATAATCTTTTGCTATTGTAACAAATAAAGTTAATATAGAAGGGTATATTTAAAATATTAATGGTTTATTGTAATCCATATTGATAATTAAGAAAACACATGCCTGCTAAGATCTAATTCAAATGCCTGCCATGTTCACCCTCTGGCTGCTTCCTAGGAAAGAGGAAATTCCAATCAAGTTCAGAGACTTTATACCTCTGTCTACGTAATCACACTTCCTGCCTACCTGTATTATGTAAGAAGAATAATGGGAAATATAGTTTTCAAGTCCCCTAAACATCCACAGGAAGTTTATATCATGGACCTCAATATTAAGATCAAGGATCCCAAATTTCCAATATCACACTATAATAAAAATTGCATTATTTTCCAGACTGGAAAGGTAAGTCTCTTACTGTTTTCAGATAATAATATGAGGTATTTGTGGTTTTTATGCTTTAGATCTCCTTTAAGGAAGGAGACTGACAAACTGGACAACATCCAGAGAGAAGTAAAAAGGATGGTGAAGGGTTTGGGGACTTTGGCATGTGAGAATAATAATAAGGAATTAGAGTTATTTAGCCTAGAGAAGGAAAAATTTGAAGAGATGGGTGACAGGGTGGAGCTGGAGGACGTGATAGTTGTTCTCAATTATTTGAAGAACATTCAAATGAACCTACAACTAGGCTTATTCTGCTGAACAAATCAATGGGAATTTCAAAAAGGTTAATTTTTAATAATTAATTTTATTTTTTCCAGATTATGTCAATGTAATTTTAATATATGTTTTTTGATATTTTGCACTCCATGTTCTCTCTCTCCCTCCCACTCCTTCCCTCTTCCCAAGAAGGCAGATAATATGATATAGATTATACATATATCATCATATAATACATATATCTATATTCATCAAGTTTTGAAATAAGATACATACTGCTTACAGTTCAGAAGAATTCATGCAGCAAATAAAGAACGGTATGTTTCAATCTGCACTCATCCTCTATCTGTTCCTTTTAAGGGATAGTATATCATTTTATTTTGGTCATGAGTCTCTCAGAATGGTTTTGGTCTTACCTTGTTGATAATAGTTGTAATAATAATGAGAGCTAATAACCATTGTTTGATAGAATGGAGATAGAGAGAGAGTCTTTAGTGACACTCTCCTTCAGCTCTCCCCTGGGACCAAATATACACTGGGAGACTTTAAGGGGGTGACACCCCAAAACTGGGTGACCTGGATGGTTGTGCTGTCCCTCAGGAGTTGGGGGTGAGGCTTCCTTATAAGATGAGGTATGGGGTACCTCAATCCAATTCTGAATAAGGACAGGGTTCACACAAACCTCCCCCAAATCAGTTAAATTCACAGCAGGTAGTCCTGCTTCAAGATGGAAGCAGCCAGACCAAGCTGTGGTTCCCCTTTCCTTCATAGTCTCTCAGGCACTCTGGAACACTATCTGACTGATGAATGGCTTTTATTATTTTCAATTTAGGGGTTGGGGAAAGGGGTGAAGGGCAGAGGGATTTTGGGGTGCCCTCTTCTCTATTTCTATGGGGTCTGTCACTCAGGTGGAAACCTTTGGGGTTGTCACTCCTAAGCATCAACCCTCGCCCCTTCTTCTTTTTCTATTTCTATTTCCTATTTCTATCCTTTTCTATAATTGTAAGTTAGACCAGAAAGGGTCTCTCAGAAAGGCTGGGTTATGGGAGAAAGAGACTAAGAGATTGCTCCCAAAATGGAGTCCAAACTTAGCTGATTCAATGGTTGAAGTCTTGATGGGTGAGATGTGATGGAATGGCTTTGATCAGGGAATCAGGGTTTCAATTTCCAAAGAAAGATCCTCAGGACTGGATCTGAGCTGGGATGTCCTCCTCCTCTCTTCTCCTAGTCCTCCACCCAAAGACCTCTCTTCCTCCTTCCTTCTCCAGAGAATTCCCAGAATTCTTTCTGGTCTCAATTGTCACCAACTGTCAGCAACTCCTTCTCTGGCTCCTTTTGTCCCACCCCCCCCCTTGGAAAAATCCCATCCTTACATAGTTAAGTTGTTCACAGTTGATCTTCAAACATTATTGCTGATAACCATGTACAACTTTGTTCCGATTCTCCTCACTTCACTTTTCATCACTTCTTATAAATCTTTCCAGGATTTTTTGTGATCATATTGTTTATAATTTCTTGTGGCTCAATAGTATTCCATTACAACCATATACCACAACTTGTTTAGCCATTCTCTAATTGATAGGCATCCCTTCAATTTCCAGTTCTTTGCCACCACAAAAAGAGCTGCTATGAATATAGGTTCTTTCCCCCATCTTTATTCTCTTTTATATATAAACCTACTAGTGGTATTGCTGGGTCAAAGAATATGCACAGTTTTATTACCCTTTGGGCATGGTTCCAGATTGCTTTCCAGAATGGTTGTATCAGTGCACAGCTCCAATAACAGTATAATAGCGTCCTGATTTTTCTGCATCCTTTCCAACATTTATCATTTTCCTTTTTTGTCATGTTAGCCAGTCTGATAGGTATAAGGTGGTACCTCAGAGTTATCTTAATTTGCATTTATCTAATCATTAGAGATTTGGAGCATTTTTTCCATGTGGCTAAAGATAGTTTTAATCACATTTAATCACTAAGAAGGAAAACTCTCCTTTAAGACAGTTTTTCTTCAGATAAAGAATTTGTGATTAGTTAGGTTTTTTTTCAAAGTGTTTTAGTTGCCTACCTTTTAAGCTTTACTCTTGAAGTTAGAATTGCAGAAGGGAGAATTCCGTTATGTTCCTTCCCTGCTTTCTTGTGCTGTAGGAGTAGGTACTACAAATGAGAATTCAACTAATTAGATTCATGATGTAGTCACTATCATTTTCTTAGGACCAAAGTGCCAATTTACAGACTATTTAAAAAACTGATGATTTTATTTTAATTTTAAAAAAATGATTAATAGATTGTGGTAAATCATTCATATGTTCCTCAGTAGCCCTTCACCTAGCTGGAGATCAATGAGCCCTGGATATGATGCCAGTTTATTTACCTTAGCCTTTATCAATTCTGCTATCCTGTATTGCTTCTAGGATGGATCTCTAGCTGGAGAGTGCTGGTTTTCCTGTAATGACAGTTTTATTACTGTCAGAAATGTCACTAATCCAGTTCTACTAAGCAGTTAGGTAATGAGTACCCCACCAGCAACATGTTGCCTATATACATATTTATGCATGTATTATATGCATAATTTAATCTTTACACATGTGAAATATCTGTCATCTCTCTCTCTCTCTCTCTCTCTCTCTCTCTCTCTCTCTCGATATTTCACATAAACACTTATACATATACTTCCAAAAGTCTTGGTGTAGAGGAGTAAGAATTAATAGCTTAAAACTTCACCAAGACGTTTGGGAAACCCTGTATATGGCACATTTAAGGCACATTTAATGCTTATAAAAAGTGTTCAGGGTATCATTTGTACAGTTGTCATTTATACTCTTCTAAAGGAGAGATAATAGCAAAAAATTTTCTTTTATAATAGTCTCAAGTGACTGAGATCAGTTCTATTTCATAAAAAAAGTTTGCCAAGAGACATCAGTGATATAATAGAACGATTGTTGAATAGTTTTAGAATACTTGGGTACAAATTACAACTCTGCTACTTGATACCTCCATGTTGCCCAGGCAAGTTGGTTAACCATAAGGAACTCAGTTTCTTTATGTGTAAAATGAAGTCTCTAAATTCTTTTCTAGTTCCTATGATATGAAAATATGTAAGATACTAAAACCATCAAACCTTGGGCTCCCTCTCTTGAGATAGTCTCCTAGGACCATATTTTTTGTTAATTATTATTATGGCCTGACCATCCCTCTTCAAATATTAGAACTGGAGATATTTCATTGCTAACAGGTAGATGACATTTTCAAAAAAAAAAGATCTATTGCTCTGGACAGCTGGAGAAAAGTAACTTCAGCACCATTACTATACTTCATTAAATATATATAAATATATATTTATATATATTAACCCAATGATACCAGACCCTAAAGAGATTATTTTAATCCAAATTATCTTACTTTTGCAGCTGTCAGAGATGTCAGGATTGTTCTGTAAACATCTCTGACATCCTTTTGGCAGACTCCCCATCTGAGAGGTGTTTGAAATTGTGTAGTTAGGATGCAAATTGATCCAGTAAGGTGTCAGAGTGGATAATTAATCCTTCTTGCCTTGTGACTGACTATTGTGAAGTTGTGCAAAGGGCTTTTGCCATAGTGGGAGGAAAGTACTAGGAAGATGGAAGGGGGGGGGCTGCTCAAACACCTGCATTTTGAGTAGGTTTAAAAATGTCCCATTTGGGAAACTTTATGGAGAGTTATTGTACCCCCTTTATAGGATTATTCAAAAACAAAATAAGGGTTGCAGTCACATGTCTCCATTGTAAGTTTTTTATAATGAGTGCCCTCCCCCACTTTTTAAATAGGAAATTTGTCTTGGATAGAATCAGTATTGCTGAAACTATATTTTGCACATCACCAGATATTTAAAGAAAATAAGGACTTTCTTTCCAACTCTCTAGAAATGAAAGTTGACTCAGTTTTTAGAAAATGAATATTTCTGATACAGGTTTCTTTTAAGGAAGGATTTCTTTATATCCATTAATAACAGTAATACTACTATCTCCTATAAACTACATGCCTCCCCAGTTTCTGTTCTCAGTTCTGGAAACATAATCAAATTAATCTTACCATTGTTCTTATAAAGGATGTGGTAAACCACTCATCCCTGTCACTTTCCAAAGGAAAGAGCCCTTCCTGGACACCACTTCATTAATTTTCCCCATTAGAATATAAGGTCCTTGATAGCAAAGATTATCTTTGCTCTTGCTTTTGTGTCCCAGAGCTTGGAACAAAATAAACACTAAATAAATGCTTTTTCATCTATATGTCCAGCCATGCATTCCCATCCATTCCAAAATATTTTGGCATGAATTAAGATTTTGTCTTTGCCCTTGGTCTTTTAAAAGGTAACAAAGCCAATATGGCCTGCAATTTACACCCATATAATAGATATTTGTAAATTTTGTATTTGTGAGATTTGAGTTTCCTCTCCTCAGGGGGACAAGTTAACTGTATACGCATAGAGGAAATTCCTCTTCTTCTTCCCCCTTCCTTCCCCACTTTTTCTAGTTAAGCAGAGTTATTTCCATTGCCAATTCCTTTGCAAGATTTTTGCTCTTGCCTTTCCACTCAGTGAAAAAGCCTGAGGGAACACAAATAGTAGAAAAGAAAGAATGAACTAGCATAACTGAAGCAATGACATGAAGAGAGATGGTTGTAGGCTGGGCACATGGAGATGAGTGGGAGGAAACAGGTATTTCTAGCCAGGAGTTCTTAACCTATAATTTTCATGAACTTGTTTTATGGGTGCACACACACGTGTGTATATGTTTATTTATGTATATAATATTTACATATGAAATACTGTACTTAAAAATTGGTTTCCATTATAATTTCATGTATTTTATGCATGTAAAAGCATCATTCTGAGAAAGTGTCTGTAGACTTTAACAGATTGCCAGAGGGTTCTACACCACAGAAAAGAGAAGAACCCCTGTTCTAGATACATGGTAGGCTGTCTTCAGAGCCTTCGATGAGACTTTCAAGCCTATCTAGGAGGATCTTCCGGTTGCAGAGAAGGAATCAATTCACATTTTCACTCTGGGAATTATAAGGCTGAGATATGTCTTCATTGGATATTCAGGTGGGAATCTAGAATGACAATGCCTTCATTCAGAAATGAAAGTCAAGACTGATTTTTTTTGAAGTGTCATCTCAATTAAACATTTTACTATTTCATTGTATTTATTATTCCAGATTGATCTCTTAGGAAAATCAACTATCCAAATTGAATTTGACTTTGGAGGTTTCAAAATGGTTTTGGAACTTCTTGAATAATTGCAATCACTAAAATTCTCCTTCATTGGACCCCAGTGAGAGGGAGAGTGAGGGTCGGGTAATATGTGGATTATAAATGGTTATGAAATAGTATTAATATATAATTTATAGTTAGAGATTCAACTAATATAAATTGAGGCAAGTGTTTTCTCAACCTCAACTATGTACAAGGCAAAGTAACACAATTTATATGGCATAATGGATAAGAAAGCCAAGCTTGCAAGGAGGAAGAAATGGGTTCAGGTTTTTCCTTTGACAATGCCAACTAGACAAGTCGATAAACTGCTCAGTGCCTTGGGGAACTAAGTGTCTTGGGTAATAAAATTGTTCATCTGTATTAGGAGAGGGAATTTTCTCAATGGGACCAATGAAATTGCTGATTTAAGTAAATCACTGATCTTACTCAAACATGTACAAGATGTTACAAAACTTTAAGAGGTTTTCAGGAACAGCTGAAACAATGTTATGTTTGGAAATCCTAGATTTAGACCTGAAAATGGTTGTACAGGTTACTGAGCCCAGCTTCCTGATTTTGAGACACAAAGACATTAAATAACTAACTAGAGTCACACGGCTAGCATGCATTGAAGGCAAGACTGGAATCAAGTTCTTCTTTCACCACTCTACAAAGGTCCTGGATTCAAATTGACTTGCTTCTACTTCTGCTATGACATCATCGAAGTCTTTTAATTTCTTTGAGCTTCAGTTTTTTCATCTGAAAAATCAAAGGGGTTTAACTAGGAGACTTCAAAGGCTCCTCATAGCTCTAAGGCTATAATTTTATCAACCCATTCTAAGGAAGGATTTACAAATATTTTATATTTATATAAACATATTATATTACAAATATTTTATATTTATATAAACATATTATATTAAATTATATTAAATAGGTACTTATATAAATATTTTATTATTTTATATTTATATTTATTATAATACTTATATTTTATTAAAACAAAGTGAAAACTTGTTCCTTCCATCAAAGAAGTCACATTTTAATGTTGTGGATCATGCTTTCATAGGAGATGAGAAGGAAGGAAGTCTCTTCTGAATCAAAGAATAGTGATATCGAGGACAGTTAGTTGGCTCAGTGGATTCAGAGCTAGGATGGGAACACTTGGGTTCAAATCTGGCCTCAAGTATTTCTTAGCTGTGTGACTCTGGGCAAGTCACTTAACCTCCATTTCCTAGTCCTTGCTACTCTTCTGCCCTGGAACCAATATACTACACAGAATTGATTCTAAAACAGAAAGCAAGAGTTAAAAAAAACATGATAGTTTACCTGCTCCACTCTTATTATTTGCAGTCTGTGCCACATCCATGGGTTATGTTTCCCCAATCACATTACTGAATCACAGTGACATTTTCAGAACTCATTCTGACCCTTTTACATCTTTTAAAGCCTATGAAGTCAAACCATATTGGAGCTCTTTCATAGAGCTCAGATATTCTCTATGTAAACTGGGTAATTATGCCACCAATTCAAGAAATTCATAATTTTACTAATAGCTGCACTAATAATAATCAATTAATCAGAAAACATTGGTTAAGCACCTACCACATGTCAGTCATTGTGCTATATACTGGAGGTATGAACACAAGCGAAATAGTCCCTTCCCTCAAGAAGTTTTTATTTTAGATAGGGAGCCACTTTTATATGTATAAGTGCATGTATACACACACACACACACACACACACACACAGATGTATATAAAATGAGGACAAGTAGTTCTGGGATGAAGGACATTAGCAAAGTCTAGGAAGGGGGAAGATCAGGAAAGATTTCTTCGAGAAGATCATGCTTGAGATAAGGGGTAAAGGAAATTAAAGATTCCAAGAAGATATGAGTAAGGATTGAATTAAAGGGATGAGGGACAGATAGTGCAATGGTACAGAAAATAGATCAGTATTGCTAGACTGAAAGATTGTGTAGAGGGCAAGAATATGTAAGAAGATTAGAAGGGTAGGAAGAAGCCAGGTTGTGAAATTCTTATTCTGTCTTAGAGGGAGTTACTCTGCATGACTTTCAAGAGTTGACATTGTAAAACATTATTACTTAATCACCAACCTTCTGCTGACTAGTGACTCTAAATGTTTTTTTTTTCATTTTTTAGTTGTCATGCAAAACATAATTCCCTATTGGTCATTATTGTAGGAGTAAACTCATACATAACAAAATCGGAAAATTTAACCATTAATACACTGATGTGAAAGGCAATAGTATTCCCCATCATAAGTCTTTCAGGATTGTCCCAGATCATTGCATTTTTGAGAGTAGCCAAGTGTTCACAGATAATCATCATCCAATATTACTGTTACTGTGTACAATGTTTTCCCATCTTTGCTTATTTCACTCTGCATCAGTTCCTGCAGATCTTTCCAGCTTTTTCTGAAATAATATTGCTTATCACTTTTTATAGCACCAGAATCTTCCATTACCAACATGTACTACAATTTGTTCAGCCATTCCCAAATTGATGGACATCCCCTCAATTTCAAATTCTTTGCTACCACAAAAAGAGCTGCTACAAATATTTTTGTTCAAGTAGGCCCTTTCTCCTTTTTTATTATCTCTTTGGGATACTGACCCAGAAAGTGGTATTACTGGATCAAAGGGTATGCACAGTTTTATAGTCCTTTGGATATAGTTCCAAATTGCTCTTCAGAGTGTTTGGATGAATTCACAATTCCGCCAACAATGCATTAGTGTCCCAATTTTTCCACATCCCTTCCAACATTTAACACTTTCCTTTACTGCCATATCGCTCAGTTGAATAGGTGTGAGACAGTATCTAAGAGTTGTTTTAATTCACATTTTTCTAATCAAGAGTGATTTAGAACATTTTTTCATATGATTATTGATGGCTTTGATTTTTTCATCTGAAAATTGCTTATTCATATTCTTTGATCATTTGTCAATTAGGGAGTGTCTTGTTTTCTCATACATTTGTCTTAGTTCTTTATAAATTTGAGAAATTAGACCTTTATCAGAGACATCTGTTATAAAATTTTTTTCCCAGTTTGTTTTTTTCTTCTAATTTTAGTTAGATTAGTTTTGTTTGTACAAAAGCTTTTTAATTTAATGTATTAAATTATTCATTTTACATCTTATTATATTCTCTATCTTGTTTATGAAGTATGTTTACTCCATACTGAATAATCTCAGCTGCATTTCTATATGCTATGAACCAAAAGAATGGAAGCCAAGATGAGGAAACTGAAGCAATTGGAGATCAATGACTTGTCCAGGATCATACAACTAGTAGGCATCTGAGGCCAGTAATCCTGACTCAGTGTTCTATCCACAAGGGCACCTAACTGCCCTTAAACAATAAGCATTTATTAAAAACCTACCTGCCAAAGACTATGCTATGCTCTAAGGATACAAAGGCAAAAAAATTTAACAACTTTGTTTGTCAAGAAACTTACATTAAATATCAAGATGTCTATACTGAATAAAAATAGAATAAATATGTTAAGAATGACAAAAAATTAAAAAAAAATCTAATCTGCTCCATTGATCTACCATTCTATTCCTCAGCCAGTACCAGATTGTTTTGATGATTGTTGCTTTATAGTACAGTTTGAGATCTGGTATTGCTTTTGTTCATCCAGAAGAATTTTGTTATTTTTTTTTTTAGTTCTATAAAATAATTATTTGGTAGTTTGATTGGTAAAACTCTGAATAAATAAAGTTAGGTAAATTGGCATTTTTATTATATTTCCTCGGCCTACCCATGAGCAATTAATATTTTCCAAAATGTTTACATCTGACTTTAGTTATGTGAAAAATGTTTTGTAATTCTGTTCATATCATTGCTGTGTTTGTCTTGGCAAGTATATCCTCAGGTATTTTATATTGTTTAGAGTGATTTTAAATGGAATTTCTCTTTCTAACTCTTGCTGCTGGACTTTGTTAGTAATATTAGAAATGCTGGTGATTTATGTGGATTTATTTTGTATCCTGCAACTTTACTAAATTTATTATTTCAACTAGTTTTTTGATTGATTCTTTAAGAATCAATAAGTATACTTGCTGAAGGTTTTAGGTAGATGCTACTTATCATTTTAAGGAATGACCCATTTATTCCTATGCTTTCCAGTGTTTTTTATTAAGAGTGGGTATTGTATTTTGTCAAAGGCTTTTCCAACATCTTTTGAGATAATTATGTGATTTCTGTTAGTTTAGTTATTGATATGGTCAGTTTTGCTGATAAGTTTCCTAATATTAAACCAGGTCTTCATTCCTGGTATAAATCTGACCTGTTCATAGTGAATGATCCTTGTGATATATTGCTGTACTATAGGCTTCTTGCTAGTATCTTATTTAAAAACTTCACATATAAATTCATTAATGAAATTGGCCTATAATTTTCTTTCTTTCTTTGTTTTTGCTTTTTCCTGGTTTAGGTAACAGTATCATATTAATTTCATAAAAAGAATTTGGTACAATTCCTCCTCTGTCTATTTTCTCAAATAGTTTGTGTAGTATTGGGATTGTTTCTTTAAATGTTTGATAGAATGCACTTGTGAATCCATCTGGCTCTGGGAATTTTTTCTTAGGGAGTTCATTGATGGATTGTTCAATTTCTTTTTCTGAGATGGGATAATTTAAGAATTCTATTTCCCATTTTGTTAATCTGGGCAGTTTGTATTTTTGTAAATATTTATCAATTTTAATTAGATTGTCAGATTTACCAGCATATAATTGGACAAAATAATTCTCATGATTGATTTAATTTCCTCTGCATTGGTAGTGAATTTATCATTTTCCTTTGTGATACTGGTAATTTAGTTTTCTTCTTTCCTTTTTATAGTAAAATTAATGAAGGTTCTATTTTATTTTTTTTAAACAAAAACGAACTCTTAGTCTTATTTGTTTGTCCCATAGTTCTCTCACTTTCAATTTTATTAATTTCTCCTTTAATTATTAGGATTTACAATTTGGTCTATAATTTGTTTTTCTAGGTTTTTTCAGGTTGCATGCCCAATTCTCTGATCTACTTTTTCTGTTTTATTGATGCAAGCATTTAGAGATATAACTTTTCTCCTATGTACTCCTTTGGCTGTATCCCATAAATTTCAATATGTTGTCTCCTCATTGTCATTCTCATTAATAAAATTATTGATTGTTTCTGTAATTTGTTTTTTGACCCACTCTTTTTTAGCATTAGATGATTTTGTTTTCAATTAATTTTTGATTTATCTTTCCATGGAGCCTTATTGATTATAATTTTTATTACATTATGATCTGAAAAGGTTATATTTGTTATTTCTGCTTTTTTGCATTTGCTTGGGAAGTTTTTATGCCTTAATACATGGTCAGTTTTTGTGTAGGAGTCATGTACTGCTGAAAAGAAGGTATATTTCTTTCTACTGCCATTCAGTTCTCTCCAAGGATCTATCAGTTCTAACTTTTCTTAGATTTCCTTTACTTCATTTACTTCTTTCTTTTTTATTTTTTGATTTGACTTATCTAGATCCAAAAGGCCAAAATTCAGTTCCCCCTCTGATATAGGTTTTCCCTCTACTTCTTCCTGAAGTTCATTTAATATCTCCTTTATAAACTTAGAGGCTATACATTTAGTGCATATATGTTTAGAATTTATATAACTTCATTGTTTATAATAATACCTTTTAGGAAGATGTAATTTCTTTCCTTATCTCTTTTAAATGAATCTATTTTTGCTTTAGCTTTGTCTGAGATCATGATTGCTATGCCTACTTTTTTTTTTACTTTCGATGATGCATAATAAATTCTGCCCCAGCCTTTTACCTCTACTCTGTGTGTGTCACTCAGCCTCAAATGTGCTTCTTGTAAACAACATATAGTAAGACTCTGGTTTTTAATTCATTCTGCTCTCCACTTCCATTTTATGGGTGAATTCATCCCATTCACATTCACAGCTATGATTATAGACAGGTCTTAAAACGATCAATAACTTAGGGGAATGTCTATCCCTAGCAAATGAAGATTCCTCTTGGAGTAATGGGCAGATGAGAACAATTTGGTCCAACAGCCAAGCAGGCTGCCCGCTGAAGCAGGTGCTGTGCACCTTCTAGAGCTTTGTCAGAAATGGAAGATACCAATGTCATTTACTGCATCCCCAACCAATACAAGATCACCTGTCATCCTGACTTTTGTCTTTCCACTGGATATTTATGATTCTTGAAGAGAAAATGGCAGAGAAAGGATTTATGCGCCTCTGCCTCACTTAAATCCAATTCACATACAAGTCAAGACATCACCTTTTGATGGAGAGGTACTGTCTTCATATAGTTGAAAGGTTATTATGTAAAAAAAGAAAGATCAAACTTGCTTTGTTTGCCTTTGAAAGACTGACTAAGACAGAGGTGGTGGAAATTATAAGAAGGTATGATTTTGGCAAATGTAATGAAAAATTCTAATAATAACAACTGTCAAAAAAAGGAAAGGGATTGCTTTTGGAGGTAGTGAGGTAGTGAGTTCTCTGTTAAGGGATGCTATCAAGCAGAGATTGCATAGCCACTTTTTAGAGATATTGATATTGACAATATTCCTGTTTCATGAAGGCAGAGATGGGATTAAATGGTTTCTGAGTTCCTTTTTAATTCTTTGATTCCTTGAATTCAGTATTTTAAATAGCAAAAGAGTGATTTATTCGACTACAAGAAAAGTGCTGTAGTATTTATTATGTACACCCCAATGAAAAAGGATCTTTGAAGGAAAATTTATACATTGAATGCCCCAAGGGTTAGTTTACAAGATTCACCTCCAGGGTTGAGAGCTTTTTTTCTTTTATGTGCTCTATGCTGACAAACACATCTTCAATGGCCAACAAAAAGGAAATAACAACGTTAATTATAAATGTACAAAAGCAAAAACTCAAAAATGAAATGCCATCAGGAGTTTGTTTCTTTGAAGTTGCCCTTTTGAAAAAAGCTTGTTCACATAGTGAGCTGCTCCTACCCAAGTGTAATTTTTGAAATCAAAGAGTACACAAATAGTGCAGCCTTATTTTAATTCTAGGACCTGATGCTCTGTGTATATATATATATATATATATATTTTTTTTTTTCTCAGTTTCTTGAGATTGACACTAATAGGAATGGACTTCTTTTTTTTTAACCTTTTGCATTCCATGTACCCATAGATGAATGCAGCCTTCTGATTATTCTTAAGGAGGCATTTGGGTGAAACAAAAATGCCATGCTGAGGTGTGAGTATTGCACTGATTTATATTGAGCCATATGAATGTCAGTGGAAAATAGGATTGTGTTTGAGATTTCATCTTGAGACAATAATATAAATAACACATTTTTACAGTGCTTTATATGCATTTTCAAAGTACTTTACATACATTATTTCATTCCACCCTCATGACAACCTTTAAGCCTGTTGCTATTATTAATCCCATTTGAAGGAATGATAAAATACATTGGGGGGGGGGAAGAAGTAGGGCATAAGTAGAAATGTTGTAAAAGGAGGTGTGAGCCAGGTGTGGTTGGGGAAGTGAGTGGAACAACTAGACATTGGTAGAGAGGGTTTATGCTAGAGAAAATTATTGACATAGTTATTAGCTAGTGCTATTTGGCTCTCTGTCTGTCTGTCTGTCTGTCTGTCTGTCTCTGTCTCTCTTTCTCTGTCTCTCTGTCTCTGCCTGACTCTCTCTCTCAAAACCATTTTGTATATCCTTTGTACTTTTACTTGCATGTTTTAGATCTTTCTCCTCCTCCTTCAATAAAGTCTCCTTTAATTAGTTTCTCCCTTTTTTTTTTGGTCCTTATGTCTCCAGTGATTAGCAGAATGTCTTACATAAAGCAGGCACTAAATAAATATTTTAAAATAGAATTTGTTGAATTAGGAACCTCATTTCTTATAAGAAAGAATCACCTAGATCATGAGAGGCCTAACGTTTCACCTGGAAAGATAGCGATAATTAGGCCTGATAGGCTGAAGCAACAAAATATCTGATTGTGAGAGAAGACAGCAATTTTTGTATTAGTCTGGTAGAGAACAATCACTTCAGAAGACATTCAATGGTGTTTGAAAACCTGCTCTAAAGTTTTAATAGCATTCAAATACTAGCTAACTCTTGATTATTGCCATATTCATTAATTTTCTGGTAAATTTTTCAGCTCAAGTCACTGTACACTTTTATTCTTCATTCCTTCCATTACTCCTAATATTTTAGAACTGAAAGGCACTTTATAGAACTTTCACAACCTCCTTAGTTTACAAATGAGAAAACTGAGGCCCAGGGGGGCTAAATGATTTACCCAAGATCACACAGGTAATTAGCATCAGATGTGAGATTTGAATTAATATCCTTTTTCTTCAGGTCCCTATGTGTTTGTGCAGGAAGTCTTTTGTAAATTGGAAAAGATTATAGGAATGTGAGCAGGTGTGGTGGAAACAGAATTCAGTTTAGATCACACAGGATCACATATCTAGAGGACCTGGGTTCAAATCCTTATTCTACTACCTGTGTGACCTTGAACAAGTTAATTAATCTCCTTTGGGCTCAGTTTCTCTCTATATTATGAAGGGGTTGGACAAAGTGGACTTTGAAGCTCTAAATCTATAATTCCAACATACTATCAACAGATGACCTTGAAAGCCCATCTGAAGCCTAAATATGCAATCTCATTGGTTTTATTATTGTGAGTGACTTTCCCATTGAACTATTCAATGTCTTATATATGTTTTAACAACTGACTTTGGGCCACAATTGAGCAGGAGTAAAACATAGATCAGAGGTTGCTGGTAAGTGTTTAACAATTGATTATTGTGTGTGTCTACATTTTAAAGTTAGATATGCTTTATTAACATTTTCCCATTATTTAATTAAATCTAGCTAACCAGTAAAGTAATAAACTAAGTCCTGATTTTCAGGATCTTCTAATTTCTGAGGTGTAAATAGTCACAATAAAAATTTAACCAGTGGATTTCACTTGAGTTGTGAGTTGGCTCCAGCACACCCTGATGGATTATATTTGGAAGATTGCTCAGCATTCTCAATGATCCTAAACTCATTCTCCCAGAGATGCCATGAATTATTGAACACTCTCATTACAAAATTAAAGTGATAGGTGAACCAAAAGTCAATGGGAAAGAATGTGGTGGTTGTAAATAAATTATAACATATAACTCAAGGCTGCATAACATAAATGGGTGTACAGAAATATTCTCAACTGATGAGGTTTTCAGAACAGAGAATAACATTTTTGTTATGCTAACTGTTTTGGCTGTATTGACATGGAATGTGAAATACCTCTCTTGTGTTCACACGCTTTCACCTATGTGGATGTCTGACAAAATCAGAGTAGATGCCTCCAGAGGTATATCTAGGTCTTCAGACAAATGTCCAGGGAAAGAATTGTCTTTGCCTGCGCTGAGAAAGACCCCTATTAAGTTCTGATGCCAGTTTTAGAAAGGAAAAGCCATTCTTTCCTACTACTTCAAGGGTTCCTCTTGGCAAAAGTCTTTCATGTATTCATTTGAGCTATTTCATTGATTCCTTAATCTAAACCCTGGTAAGAAGACAGGAAGCTATAGTTACTGTCCACTGTCAAGTGAATAGTACTTTCTAGAAGCTGCCACAAGTCATTTGAGGTGCTAGTTATGGCTTCTTCTGGGGCAAATGTTTGAATTCTGTGATATTGGAAATTTTGGAGTCCTCAAACTGATCTTGAGGTCTCTGGTCTAAACTTCCTGTAGACGTTTAGGGGACTTGAAAACTACATTTCCCATGATTCCTCTTGCGTAATACACAGGTGGGCAGGAAGTGTGATTACATAAACAGAAGTATAAATAGGGAGATTGGGATTGGTACTTCCTCTTTTTCCTGCTGAACAAGCCAGGTGGGCAGAGGTAATGGCACGGCATTTGAATTAGCTCTTATCAGGCCGGTGGCTTAATTACCAATATGGATTACAATAAAACTGTAATATTTTAAAATATATTCTTCTATATTAATTTTATTTGTTATAATTCTTAGCTCTAGTGGTCCTGGCATTCTGGGAATCTGATGTAGGTTTAATGGAAACAGTAACTCTACATGATGAGGCATCATCAATGGGAGGAATAACCGTATCAGAGACATCACTGATCCATTGTAGCCTAAGTGAATTTTCCATACTTATTTAGTGGCGGATATGGGACTTAGCCTTCTGTTTCCCACATGAGGAGTTCCATGTTTACTGTACTATGCGGTCTAATAATGAAGATATGTTGGCAATATGATGTTTAAAGTTAGGATTATTTCCCATTACCAGCAGAACTTGTTTTCCTCAGGAAAGTAAACACCTTATTGTTTCTTAGCTTTTTAAATTTATATGTCATTCCATGTATATTTGACAAAGATTAATTGACTGAAAATAATAACTAATATACAGTGATACCTCAGTTTTCCTTGATTATACCTCCAAAAACCATTGGTGAAATCTGAAAGAAAAGAAAACCAAGGCAATAATTTCCATATGAATCAATGTAAATCCAATTAATTCATTCTAGATACTCTAAAATACATACCCCAAACACATTTTGTAGGGAATAAATATAGTGTTTAATATTAAAAGCAGTAAGAAATGAATATAAAATGAATATAAAAGACTAATGTAAAGAATAAATGAACATTTAACTTGTCATTTATCTTTCTGAACAGCAAGGAAGGGAGAGAGAGGTTATTGTTTGGGAGGGCAATCCCCCTCCATAAGAACCTCAGATATCAAGGCACTATCTGGAAAGACTTTGGATAGCAGCTGACATGTAGAGGAGTTCTTACCTTGATTATGTCCCTCTTCTCAGCTGAGATACTATGGGGGAATTTCTATATGACTGAGATGAGATATCTCACTCCCAACGAGAGAGCTCATTCATTTTGTATACTCAGATATATATTCTCCTCTATATGCTTTATCTGATTTTTGTTTTTGCTATCCGTGTGGATAAATGGATTTATTTGCTTTTCAATACACTTACCTCTTACACTGAACAGGAGAAAGCTTGGGTAGCCCTTTGTTTTTGCATAATTAGCATCAAGGTCAAGTGGATGTGCTTACAGAATCCGAGGCAACCCAGGAAAAGTGAGACAAATTTTTTGGAAAAAAATTGATGAAAACCAAAACCAAAAAAAAAAAAAATAGAGGTATTACTATAAGGCTTTAAAGTTTGAAAAACTTCATGAATACCATATCATTTGTTCCTCATGTGGGTAGGTAGTATCGTTAAATCCATTTTACAGATGAGAAAAATTAAAGGTAAGAAAATCTGTGACTTGCCCAGGGCCACATAACTATTATGGCTCTGAGGAAGACTATGAGCCCAGATCTTCTGACTTTGAACTCAGGTTTTCTTAATCCTAAACCTAACATTCTATTTCTCAAGTTACCCTCTTTCCATTGATGGATATGTCTATCTATTTTGAATTCTCCCACCCCACCACCTAATAATTCTGAGTTAGGTTTTAAAATTTTTTTTTGGAGTTAAAATCCCTCCTTCCCTACCCCCCATGATATTAGTGATGTCTTAAGAACAAGAAAGCTGATTGCCTTCATTCTGGTCAATTTGCTCATTCTGGAGAACTCATTGAAGTAATGTTCTCTTGCTTATTTACTTTGGATAAAAAACAAGCACACCATAAATAGCTATAGCAAAGGCTGGCCCCAGGCAAACCTACGAAGTC
This sequence comes from Gracilinanus agilis, assembly GCF_016433145.1. Classification (NCBI taxonomy): domain Eukaryota; kingdom Metazoa; phylum Chordata; class Mammalia; order Didelphimorphia; family Didelphidae; genus Gracilinanus; species Gracilinanus agilis. The sequence goes on from NC_058134.1 coordinate 128,270,579, forward strand.
AGCCAAGTTGAGAGACATTGATATATAACGTGCTGAACCCTAGCCTGGGATTCTGGAGGCCTGGCTTTTTTTCTTGGCTCTTCTACAAACGAGGCAAGTCATTTGGGCCAAGAAATTATATTGTCTCTAGGCCTCAGTTTCTTCATTCTCTTACTGGAATTAAACTCCATGAGAACAGGAATCCACTTCAACACTCAGCAGAGTGCCTGACACACAGGTGTTCAGTAAATCGCTTTTGAAATTGTTGAATTAAACGGAAAAAATGAGGAACTTTGACTAATTGGTCTCGAAGGTTCCTTTCACCTCAAAAATTCCTATCTTTGTCAATGCTTTAATTTCTCTTCTGGTCCCCCACTTTATTTCCTGTCCCCTGGCACCTGGGGATCTCATGATATCCTCTGTCTGCCCAGAGATGTCCACTACTGAAGTTTATTGGACATATGCTTTAGAACTTTTTTCTTTCCTCTATAAGTATTATGTTTCACTAATTTAGAGCTTTATTCTCTGATGATATTTATATACTGTCTCTCATAGGAGACAATAACCTAATAATGTAGCTATGATGCTGCTGAATGTATTACTCAGAAAACATTTTTACATTTTAAAAGGGGATTTATAATAACAAGACTTTAACCTAAAGGCCTTGATTCATTGTTAAGTTGTTTTTCCATAGCATCCAACTCTTTGTGACCATTGGAAGTTTTCTTAGCAAAGACACTCTACTGGGTTGCCATTTCCTTATTCAGCTTATTTTATAAATGAGGAAACAAAGGCAAACACGGTTAAATGACTTGTCCAGGGTCACCCAGCTATTTAGTAAGTGTCTGAGTTCAAATTTGAACTCAGGAAAATGATTTTCCCATACTTCAGGCCCAGGACTCACCCACTGTAGCAGACTGCTAATGAGCCCAGAAATTATAATGGAGGCAGAACTTTTGATGTTTCTTGGAAAAAATTATATAAGTAGAGCTTCCTTATAATTTTCTTATTCATGATTCACTGCACATTCATGAAGCATGGCATAAGGGAAATATTTTGGAGGGAGCATAATTCTGTAAAAAAGAATTCTTGTTTGGAAGTCAGTGGATCTGGCTTCAACCTCCATACTTTTGCTCCTTGGATAAATCACTAAACTTCCCCAGTTCCCTCTTTCCTCATATGAACAATGAGGTAGATTAGATGGCTTCTGAGGTCCCTTCCAGCTCTACGCCTATGATCCCAGGGTTCAAGAGATCTGTGTTCTAGATCAGCCCTTTCTTCACCTCTCTATATGACCCTGGTGATATCCCTTAATGTATCCGTTTCAGTAATTTCATCCATAAAATCAAAGTCTCTCTGAAGATCAAATGAGATAATATTTAGGAAGCACTTGCTTGTTACTGTTCCTGCCACATAGGAGGTACTATATAAATGCTTATTTGTCCTTCCCCTCCCTTTTTCTATTTCAAATATTCTGATTTTAAAAATCCCCAAGACGTCATTTGTTGAATGAGCTGTCTGAAATCACCAAGAAATTAAAAATGAAAGTAATGTTTGAAAAGATTATTGCTACCTTTCAAAATACTTTTATTTACAAGAAATATAATCAGGTGTCTGTCTCATGGAGCTGAACATGCTCAGGATGCCAGACTCTCAGCTCAGCCAACTGATTATACTGATGGTGATGAGTCTTGATATAGAAGTGTTTTGATATCAGTTTGTGAGGGTATTAGAGCAGCTGTCAGGGTGAAATGTGTTTTCATACTGCCAAGGAATTCTAAAAGCCAATCCATTTAAAACCAGGGCCAAACCTAGCTCTTAAAAATCTTAAACCCCAAAAGTAGATATATGTCCATTCATACAAATATCTATTCCCACAATTAATCCAAAGTAGGTATGGATTCCCTTTCTAAGGGGAATCACCATTCCCCAATGGTTTGCCTTTTACTTACGTGTTCCTGTCTCCTTAACACAGCTTTGATTTTTAATTTGTTTTGGGTGATGACATGTTTGGATGAAAGTAAAATCTTCTGGAGAAGTGGAGCCCAATTTGAATAGAAATGAGAGCCAGTAACTGTACATGAGGATCCCAATGGGCTGCCTATTGACTAAGAAAACCACATTTTAATATTGTTTGTTTTATTATATTTATTCGCTTTAGTTAAATATTTTCTGAATGCATTTTTAATCTGAGTCTGGCTGTGTTGTGGGTCATCTCTAGCCCCCCATTTGATACCTCTATTCAGGATAACTCATGCTATGGCTCTAGAGGCAATCATGAAGTATTTGTCAGGTAGATAGTTAAAAGGACACGTTTTTACCTGATCTAGCCAATCCTATGACTTGAGGGGTGATTCTGTTTGCAGAAGAGTTCACCCAGGCCATTTGCTAAACAACTGAATTACATATTAACAACATTTAATTCAAGTAGAATTTTTTTTTTGTCATTTTCATGACAAATCATATGATCAAACCATTTAGCATCTGATTGGCCACTTTGGACTATGACCTAATTCTTTATGGACAATTTGTCCAGGTTTCCTGGAAATCTCTTAAAATGAACTGGCAGCCAGGTTTCAAAATGTCCCTCTTGTCTTTTTCTCCTATAGTAAAGCTCTTGGTTGCTGGGAGACCAGGAATAGAAGTGAATCATGGATTACTTTAGGGTAGCTCTCAAGCAGATTAGGCTTTGGTCAGAAGAAATTTAGCCTCTGTGTTTATTTGTGGTATCCTTTCTTTGATTATGTATGTCTTGGGGACCACGAGTGGAGGAGGAGTAATGTTACAGTGACTCGGACTACTCAAAGATGGAATCAGATGGAAGGCAATAATATGAAGTATGTATGTAGCTGCTCTGCCTAGAAAATATTTCTATTTATATACACATGAAATATATATATATATATATGTATATATAAATAAATATATATACATATATATATATGCCCAACAGATTGCCATTTTGCTTTCCACTCATTTACAAATCTCATCTTCTCAAAGGAAAATATTGTATTTAATTCATTCCATGTACTTAATTATTTTCTAACCTGAATTATATTTATTTGCATATTCGTCTAACCCTTCCTCTCTTACCNTTATTATAAAATATTAATAAAACCAAAATATATTCATTATAAATATAATATTATTTATTCATGTTTATTTATGAATAAAATTATTTGTAATATTTAATATATTTTCTTTTAAACATATTTTTCCATGGTTACATGATTCATGTTCTCTCCCTCCTCTCTTCCCTCCCCACTGCCAGAGCTGACAAGCAATTCCACTGGTATGTATTATCACTCAAAACCTATTTCTTTGTTATTCATTTTTGTAATAGAGTAATCTTTTAAAACCCAAACCCCAAAACCTATACCCATATAAACAAGTGATAAATCATATGTTTTCTTCTGGATTTATACTCCCACAGTTCTTTCTGTAGATGTGGATATTATTCTTTTTCATAAGTCCCTCAGAGTTGTCCTGGCCTTGATCATTGCATTACTTTTAGTAGCAAAGTCCATTACATTTGATCATCCCACAATGTTTCCGTTACTGTGTACAATGTTCTACATATAGCCAATAGCAAATTAAAATATTTATCCAAGACAATAACAAACAGAAACCAGAAAAAAATTACACATGAGAATATACCAGACAATACAAAGAGTGAATGAGCTTTCCCACCGAGATTAAGATATCTCATCTTAATCAAAATAGAGGGTTCCAGATCTCACCCAAGGAGAAATGACATGAAGTCTTAAATGTGGTTAAGTTGGAATTAGGCACATGATCAAGCTACTGCCTTCTTTACATATTGGCTTCTTCAGAGAGTCTTTTTCTCCTTTCAGAGGCCACTTCCCAAAGAGAACCTGGAACTAAATATTTTTGCCCTTGAAGCCAGCAGCCCAAAAGCAAAGAATTTCTCTTCTTTTAAGCTTTTGTCAACTTTGTCACTTATGTGAATATGGAGCACTGAATATTGTTTTTTTAACAATGAATGAGAGTCTTATGCAAATGACCTTGAGTCCTGGGTTACACATGTGTTTTTCTCCCATTTCCAAATTATTTTATCATCTATTCAGGAAAATTAAAAAAAAGATGTTCTGTGGTGTTTGACACTTTGGAATATCAAGTTTTTACTGACCTTCGAGAACATTAGTATGAAAAACTCAGTCAATCTTTACACATTTAACGAACACTTATTATGTGTTATCCATTGTGCCAAGTGCTAAGGATACAAGAAAAAACCAACAGCCTAAGACTTGAAGGAAATTATATTCTTTTGTGGGAGACAATGTATGAAACCAATACATAAAAGGTAAATATAGAATAAAGAAATCGATGCTATCAACATATAAAAATTATTTAAATTACTACTGAATAGAGAAATGCAAATAGTAACAGCCTTGAAGTACCACCTCACACATAACAGATTTATAAACATAGTGGAAAAAGAAAATGACAAATGATGATTAAGATGTGGAAAAATTGAGACACTAATGCATTGTTGATGGAATTGTGAATTCATCTAACCATTCTGGAAAGCAACTTGGAACTATGGCCAATGAGCTATAAAACTGTATATACTCCAGCAATACCACTACTAGATCTGTATTCCAAAGAGATGAAAAAGGAAAAGGAGAATTTTGTACAAAAATAGTTATAGCAGTTTTTTTGTGATAATTAATAATTTGGTGGAATTTTAATTTTTTAAATCATATTGTCATATTCTTAGAGGAAATCAGCTTCTGTTTTTAGCTAGTCATAAGAATTCTTTCATAGGCACAACTTTCAGAGAATTAAGAGTAAAAGTATTATTATAATTACTATTATGACTAATACTAGTAGTAGATATTTGAATGTATATTAATTAATAATAATAATTTTACTTTTAGCCTCCAATCTGATTTTCTTTAGATTTGATCTAAGATATATTGTCATTTGATTAAGTTAATAAATATTTATTGGGAACCTGCTAAATGAAAGGAATTGTGCTAGCCTAGGTCATCTGTGTAATATATATGGGTCTAGAGGTAGTTCCTGCCTTCAAGCACCTTGCATTCTGATGAGAAGAAATAATTGGTGTAAAAATAAATGGGAAGCTATATTTGCCAAATGTCATATGGGTAATTGTTAAAGACAATGTGTTACAAGGCATTCATGGGAAATATGCTCATTAGCATAGTGCTTGGGAAAAATAAGGTAAAACAGCTGTTGGTAGCTGTGATTTGTACTATAAGCACTCATACTGATCACATTGCCAACTGCTAGGTCATAGGGACTTGGCAGGACTAGACAAATGCTCAAATTTATTGTTCTCTTAACTAGGTTGTTGCCCAAAGTAATATTCTTCTCCATCCAAATTTTCTTTTGTTGTTATGAGAAAAAATTTCCTGACTTAATTTTTTAATATTCTTATTGAGAAAGGATACTTGTGCTAAGGAAAAAAAGTAAAAATGTGACCATATTATATAGTTTAGTTTGTGTAAAATATTCTCCCCTTAATAACTCTTGTTTCAATATATGATTAGATTCTTATGTTGAAAAGATGAGGTTTATAAATGCATAATATTAACTTCTATAGTGGACAAGAGAAAGTCTTTGAGACTGAAGCTTTTAGAGGATGATATGATAATCATCATTACTGTCATCAACAAACATTTCATGAGTGCCTACCATGTATAAGATCATCTTAGTCTTCAAGAGGCTTCCAATCTAGTTGGAGGAGATGAAACAAACCAAAAGTAACAATAAAATATAGTATATGTTAAATACTAGAGTTAATTAATGTTGAACAGCATAGACAACAAATTCAAAGGGCATTCAGAAAATGGAAGCAGTAAATTGTAGACCAAAGAGGGATCACTATCCTTCTTTGGTACATTATTCCATGACCAGCGGTTTACTCCAAGAAATCCACAAATATAACAAGATTAGTACATGTCTAGTTTTTCCTATATGTGGGTTTAAAGGTTCCCACTCCCTTCATAACTGCTCAAGAAAATAAATGCTCAGGGACAGCTGGGTGACTCAGTGGATTGAGTCAGGCCTAGAGACAGGAGGTCCTAGGTTAAAATCTGGCCTCAGACACTTCCTAGCTGTGTGACCCTGGGCAAGTCACTTAACCCCCATTGCCTAGTCCTTACAGCTCTTCTACCTTGGAACAAATACATGATACAGATTCTAAGAGTTAAAAAAGAAAAAAAAAGAAATTCTCATTTAGTAGGACACTAATTTATTCTACAGAAAAAGCAGGTGTGAATGATTCAAAGGAACCCATTAAAAGGCATAGAAATACACTAAATGTTCAAATCACTTATTATAATTCCTATTCCAGAAAACAATCAATTTTTCATTTTCTAAACACTTCTTTCCATCAGATCTTCAGTATCTGATGAATCATTTATAGTGGGAGGTAGAAACAATGACAAGGTCCATGTCCTTTGCTTCCTAAATCATTGCTTCTTTAGCCTCAGGAATGTGTGGGTGATCATCCCTCTTCAAGAAACATACTAGTCAGGAAATGTCCCTTGTTTGCTTAGAAGGCTGAATTTTTAGTTCATTCTGTGTAAGAGGTTGAAATCTTCCTCTTCTAAATATTGGGTTGGAGTTCAGAAATATTAAAAAGGTCTCTTGGGCTGAGTGGGCACACAGTCTGCTTTTACCATATGCTTCTGCAGGAAATGTGTCAGTACCCTGGGTGCTGCCATCTCTTGGGATGGGAAAAAATTCACTTTTAAGTCTTCCATCTGTATTTAGGAGCTATGGGCAAAAAATGTGCAACTCTCATATGCTTCTCCTTTGAGACAGCCATTATTAGCTATAAGGCTATGAATTTACAGATTTCTCCAACTCCTACCCAGAACACAGGTCTGCTTATTTGCCCTCTGAATAACAAAACAAAACAAAAAGGCAAAGAAGAATTCAAAGTTGTGTGTGGGGTCAATAGAGAGTCATCTTTTACTATCCAGTACAAAGTTATGGTTCCCGTAACAAGAATCTTTTTCCTGAATTTCAGCCAATCAACCATCTTAAAGTAGTTTTTGCCTTTGTAAAATAATCAGCAGCTATCACATGTTCCTAATTTATAGGGAAGCGATTTGCTCATATTGATGGGAAGACTTCTCCTGACCAACTCTACCTTCTTTAAATACTTTAAATACTTTAAATACATTCCCTCAAATAGTATGTAAGGTTGTGAAGGACAGGCACCATTTTCATTACTCTCTTTGTATCTGTAGTCTGTAGTGTAGCACTTGACCCATAAATCCTTGATGATTTCCTAATAAATCTTGTTGGATCTAATCATATTCATTTGGCAAAATATTAATGTCTAAAGTGAATTTATTCTGCTATTGAGATTTTGGGCTACCTTCAAAACATTTTACCTTAAAAAACTTAATATCAACAATTTATAACGTATTCTGCTATTTCTCAGTTGGTAGTATATACCACATTATTAGTTCAAAAGTTAAGATATATTGCTCTCTATCTGGTATTTTTTATACTTGCTAAAGTATCTCCCTGAAAACAACAACTTATTTTCATTAAGTAATATGTAGGAGGGAATATTTTGTTGTTCTTTATTCTTTCAATTGTGTCTGAGTCTTTGTGACTACATAGTGGACCATAGTACACAAAGCTCTTTACTATCTCCCAAAGTCTGTCCAAGCTCATGTTCATTGATTCCATGACATGATCTATCTATTTCAACTTCTACTTTCCTCTTGTACTTTTGTCTTAGTTCTTTCCATGATATCAGAGACTTTTCCAATGAGTTCTATCTATCTCATTATGTAGCCAAAGTACTTCACTCACTTTCAGCTTCAGTATTTGTCCTTCCAATGAAGAGTCTAAATTAATTTCTTTTTTTGCTTTAGTTTTAGTTTTTAAGTTTATTTATTTATTTATTTTATTTGGATCCCCCCCCCCCCCCCCCCCATGGTACCATGATTCATGTCCTTTCTTTTTTTTTTTCCTTTTTTAATTTTTATTTTGAATATTTTCCAATAGTTACATGTTTCAGGTTCTTTCCCTCTCCCCCAGTCCCTCCCACCCCCCCATAGCCAATGCACAATTGCACTGGGTTTTACATGTATCATTGATTGAGACCTAATTCCATATTATTGATAGTTGGACTAGAGTTACTGTTTAGTGTCTACATCCCCAATAATATCCCCATCAGCCCATGTGTTCAAGCAATTATTTTTCTTCTCTGTTTCTACTCCCACTGTTCTTCCTCTGAATGTGGCTAGTTTTCTTTCTCATAAGTCCCTCAGCCTTGCTCTGGATCCTTGCATTGCTGCTAGTAGAGAAGTCCATTATGTTCGATTGTACCACAGTGTATCTATCAGTCTCTGTGAGCAATGTTCTCCTGGTTCTGCTCCTTTCACTCTGCATCAATTCCTGGAGGTCATTCCAGTTCACGTGGAATTCCTCCAATTCGTTATTCCTTTGAGCACAATAGTATTCCATCACCAGCAGATACCACAATTTCCTCAGCCATTCCCCAATTGAAGGGAATACCCTCATTTTCCAATTTTTTTGCCACCACAAAGAGCGTGGCTATAAATATTTTTGTACAAGTCATTTTCCTTATTATCTCTTTAGGGTTTAAACCAAGTAGTGCTATGGCTGGATCAAAAGGCCGATAGTCTTTTAAAGCCCTTCGAGCATAGTTCCAAATTGACATCCAGAATGGTTGCATCAGTTCACAACTCCACCAGCAATGCATTAATGTCCCAATTTTGCCTCATCCCCTCCAACATTCACCATTTTTCTTTGCTGTCATGTTAGCTAATCTTCTAAGTGTGAGGTGGTATCTCGGAGTTGTTTTGATTTGCATTTCTCTAATTATAAGAGATTTAGAACACCTTCTCATGTGCTCATTGATAGTTTTGATTTCTTTATCTGAAAATTGTCTGTTCATGTCCCTTGCCCATTTATCAATTGAGGGATGGCTTGATTTTTTATACAATTGATTTAGCTCCTTATATATTTGAGTAATTAGATCTTTGTCCGAGTTTTTTGTTACAAATATTTTTTCCCAATTTGTTGCTTCCCTTTTAATTTTGGCAGCATTGGTTTTGTTTGTACAAAAACTTTTTAGCTTAATGTAATCAAAATTATTTATATTACATTTTCTAATTTTTTCTAACTCTTGCTTGGTTTCAAAATCTTTTCTTTCCCAGAGATCTGACAAGTGTACTTGAATTAATTTCTTTTAAGCATTGACCAATTTTATCTCCTTGCTAGGAGACTCAGAAATCTTCTCTAGCATCACAATTCAAAAGCATCAATTCTATAGCATTCAGCTTTTCTTATAGTCTAACCATACATGGACTTGTAGTCCAACTAATGGCCATACATTATTACTGGAAAAATCATAGATTTGACTATGTGACCTGTTGTTAGCTAGGTGATGTCTCCACTGTTTAGTATGTTATGCAGATTTGCCATGGCTTTCCTTCCAAAAAAGATGTATCTTTTATTTTCATGATTGCAATCATAGTCTGCAGTGCTATTTGAGTTTAGGAATATACAATTTGGCACTGTTTCTATTTATTCTCCCTCTTTTTTTGCCAGGAAGTGAAGATGAGGTTCTAGCAATATGGACATTCATAGTTGCAGGACTTCAAAGTCTATCTTGACTAGATCCTGTTTCTGTAGGATGAACCAAGTAAGATGCAATTTATTATGAATAGTGAAACGTTAGCTGATTGTAAGGCACTGATTAAGAAAATTGTACTAGAAGCATATGTGGTCATGGCTCACCATTGTTCTGGATGGGCTCACATACAATATATTAAAAATCTTTGAACTTGTGATGAGAAATACTCTAATGATGGGAAGATGAGGATTTGAATAGACAAATGGCTTATCCAATGATATATATCCAAGAGTAGAACTGCAATTTGATATTTTTCTTAATAGTTTTTTATCTCTACTAGTATATGTGTGTGTTTAATCAGAAAAGAATAAGGTAAAGAGAATGTAATTTGTGCAACAAAGCTAGAGTTAGATCTGTGTGGGACCTTAGACAAATCTTTTCATCTCTCTGTCTCCATTTCCTTCATCTATAAAATGGGAATAATAACTCCTGTACTACTTGCCGCATAGGGTATCATTAGAATCAAATGAGACACTACATGTAAAAGGACTTTGCAGACTTTAAAGTGCTATATAAATGTATGTTATGATTATTTTATTCTTTTCATCTTTGTGTTTGATGTAATTCAAGTAGAAATAGTTCTAGGATGTCACTATCATTCTCTTGTTATTTTATGTTTCCTATATCAGCAGTTCACTTCAAAGATCAATGAAATGACTGACTTTTATTTTTGTAATTGAACGGAAGTCTTGATATAGGAATTCATCATCTATAGATTCACTGAAAGCATCTTTGGGACAACTCCAGTGGCAGACTGAGTAACCAGGATGATACATAAGTTGTATTGTTAATGTGTGTTTTTGATTTCTAATTCTCTACTTTTTGAGAGTTTTTCATTCCATGTAGTTTGGGATTTCAGAATACTTGGCATGAAAACATTAATTCAGAATATTGTTCCCAAGTTTCTATAAGCCTATGGTCAGTTTATTTGCTAGGGACAGTTTTATCTTTAAAATTCCATTACTTCTAATACAATTAATTAATTTAATTCTCAAAGAAATTATGGAGGTTTTGATTTGCAATAGAATTTTATGAAAAATAACAAGCTTCTAATAGCAAGCAAGTATGATTCTGGTGATTTGATAGTATCTTTCTAGATATTTAGCAGGTATTGGGGGCAGTTGATGGCAGAGTAGATAGATCTCTAGGCCTAGAGTCAGTAAGACTTGAGTTCAAATTTGACCTCAGATACTTACTAGTTGGGTGATCTTGGGCAGGTGATTAAATTTCTGTTTACACCAGTATCCTTATATGTAAAATGAGGATAATAATATATATTCTGAGGATCAAATGAGATAATAATTATAAAACGTTTAGAACAGTGTCTGGTACCTAGCGAGTGTGACATAAATGTCTTGTCCTTTTTCCTCCTCCCTCTTCCCTTTCATCTTCCTCCTCCTCCCCCTCCCTCTTCTCTTTCCCTCCTCTGACTTTCACTCCATGCAAATAAAATCCCCTCTAAGTTCATGACCATTTTTGTCGTTTGATTCATTGGTGGAATGGAGACTAGAGACTTACCAAAATCATACCCAGTACATTCAAGTATTGAAAACTATTGAATTCTTCTATAAGTTTCTTTTCTTCAGGATAAATGATCCCAGTTCCTTTAGCCATTCTCTAAAAACTTTCATCTCTAGGCCTTTAGTAGCTGTTATTGCAATTTTCTGAGCCTTTGCCATGTTCTTCATGCCCTCAGTCATTGCAAGATCCCAAACAACCAAGAAAGACCTGACTAGTATTGAATAAAATGGTGTCCTCAACTTTTATGGATATATATGTATATACATATCAATATCATAGTTTTTTTAAATCATTTTTCATCAGAAAACACTTCTAAGATTGTTTTTCATTTTAATGCAAGTACTGCCTGCCTTACCCAGCTTGGAGTTATTAGAAAACTTTATAAAGTAGTTCTTTCTTTATATCCTTGGTGAGAATGTTGTTCATCTGATTGAGGATGTAGTTTAAGGTAGTTGGGAAAGAGCTACCTAGCATAGGGAATTTGATAGTTGTAACTTTTGAGCATAAATGTGTGAGCACTTCTATAATGGTCTTTGAACACAAATGTTTCTTAGGTCTAGTATGATCTAACTTTAATCTATATTATGCTAGTTTATAATATACATTATAAAACATAAAGTATATCTTTTATAATACATATTATGCTACTTTGATCTAACTTTAATCTATATTTTAAATTTGTTGATTGACAAAGCCATAGACAAAAATAAAAAAAAAATAATGAAGTCAAGAAGCTTTTGACTTCCCCAGCTTTGGAAATAAGCCAGCATAGAATATTGGAAAGATTGCACTCTGTCACTTTCCTCTCTGGGTCTCCATTTACTTATCTGTAAATGAAAAATTTGGACTTGGTCATTTCTGAAGTCCTTTTTATCTTCCTATAAAAATGTACACATTCCTCTAATTTAATAACATGTATTCTTAAAATATCCCGTGGTCTCTTATGTTCTTAAATATTAGGGGGAGGGAAAAGTTTTCTTCCAAGAGACAGCTATGACAGTCATGTAGGGAATCAGATTCAGGGTCAAGAAGATTAAGGTATAAGTCGCACCTCTGCCACATTTTCTATGCAATATTGGGCAAATGCATTCACCAATTAATGCCCTGTTAGATTCTTCTAGACTATATATATTCCAAAGGAATTAGAGACTCCACACTGAAAGTTTCCTATACAATGAAATCACAGGTCCAGGACTCTCCAAAAGGTTTTTTCCTCAGTGTTTTTCTATGTTTAAGAGATTTTATTGTTGTTATTTAATCATTTTTGGTTGTGCCCAATGCTTAGTGACCCCATTTGGCAAAGATATTGGAGTGATTTGCTATTTCCTTCTCCAGCTCATTTTATAGCTGAGAAAATTGAGGTAGATAGGGTTAAATGACTTGCCCAGGGTCATACATCTGAGGCCGGATTTGAACTCAGGAAGATGAGTTTCTTGACTCCAGGTCCTGCAGTCTACCCACAGATCCACCTTGATGCCCTCGATGAAGTTATACTTACTACAATATGTGGGTTTATACTATCTGGATCTGACTCTTCCATTTTCTTTTTGAAGACAGTCATTATTAAATTAATTGCTTTCAACCAATTTTTAAGTGCTTTCAAATTAAGCTGTCTGAGGTAGTGATTTAAATCCTTCCACTTTGTTTAAAAAGTCCTTGATGGTTATTCGTGCCTTACAATGTTTCCCCTCTGTCTCCCTGTTCCAGTTGCCCTCTGCTTTTATTTTTTTGAATCTCAAATGATCATTTTCTTTTTGCTTTTGGGGGTCAAAAGTGAGGGCAAAAATAGATACTAGAAGGCAATATCTATTTAATGTCTCCTAGTTATAACTTTGCTTCCTGCTGCTTCACAGGGATTTCGAAGAAAGATTTTTACAAAATGCTTGTCAGAAATTTCTTCTTCTCCTTCATTTTAATGGAAACCTATCTGATTTAAGTAATTCTTTACAAAGCTCTTTCCTATTAACAAATCTGTGAGATATAGATGGTACACGTATCATTATTTCCTTTTCACAGAAAAGGAAATGAATTGCGGAGAAGCCATTGACCTTGCCCAGAGTAACAGTAAGTAACCATGTCAGTACTGAAACTCAGGTTGACTCAAAGTGCCTCCCAAACCAGTGCTTGTCTCATTTGATGTAAATGCAAAACAACACTATTTTTTCGCATTTGGGAAGAGTCTTCATGATGTCAAAATGATGGAACAATTTAGTTAACTTATTGAAGGATATGAAGTCAATTAGATTAGGCTTTCTCATGAAAGCCCAATAATAACCATTTCATTGTCGACTATAGATATACAGTATCTTACAATTCTTATAGAGAATATCATTCTCAGAGACAAAGTAGAAATTTCTGAAATACATATTTTCATGGCTCTAAGATTTTTTCTTTCAGAAATTATTGCAATGGAGGAAAAATGCTTGTTAATTCAGTTACTTTTCACAAGAGATTACTTTTTTTCTAAAACAACTCTTTTACTCAGTCAAGATACATTAAATCTTTCACTTGTAGTTAATGAGAGATCAATTGCTAACAATTTTTGTGATGTCTTCAGTGAAGTGATTTATTATAGGACCTGAATTAAAATGTTCTCTTCTTTTATTAGAGGTCATGGAAGAACTATTAAATGCCTTTCAATCATGCCTACGAGGTTGGTTAAATAAAATATGCAGAAATATTAACCCAAATTTCAGATATTTTTCTCCTTCTTTAATGTCACTAGAATTTTCCTTTGGAATCATGCCAGAAAAGACTCTAGGTCAGGACTTTAGGTCAAACAATTTCATGACTCCTTGGGTACACTCTGTTAGGATCAAAACCTGCTTGACTCAAGTGCCATGACTGAGTTCCTATATCGTTGTTATCATCATTTAGAGTATGAAGTGATAACATCATACATGTACAAGAAGGTAAAGATAAGAAATCAAGGTTTCAAAAGGAAGAGTTTTGTATTTTTAAAAGGGAAAAGAGTAGTGAAGTTAAAGATTTGTCCTTGAAGGAAGAACTTGTCCAGCATATTGGTAATGATAAATTATTACTTGGAAAGAATACAAATGTCCTGGTAGACAAAGAGCAATAAAAAGCTACAAAGAGAATTATATATTTGGAACAATGGAGGACTGCAAAATGTGTTTCTGTCTCTGTTTCATAGATAAGGGTCTAAGCTATTCAAAAGAATGAGAGTAGATAAGAAAGTTTGAGTTCAGTGGAAGGCAAGAACCTAAATGGAATAGCTTAACCTGGTTGGGAAAAGTTAATGAGGAGGTAGAGGCAAGTTTTTCTGGTGTTGAAAAGTGACACTTGGAGAATGGTCCAAGCATGCATTGAATTATTTTCCCCCATTTTTAGGGTAAAGCAACATTTCTAACCTTTACTTCTCCAACTGGGGACTGTGTCACTAAAGCTCTCCTGATGTATAAAGTACTTATGAAGGGGATGACCTTAAAGTTGAAGAAAGTATCTTTACAACTATTAGTCCCATAGAATAATGACCTATTAGTAAGTGTCATTGTCAGTGTTGGAGGTGACCTCTGATATAAGATAGAAAAGAAGTAGAACTAGAATACAGCCTTACTCTGGTTCAGAATAAAAGGGAAGGCTGATAATACATTTGGCCACTTGTCTCTGTGTCTATTACTATTGATTTTGATGGCATGATGCTATTATTGCCATGACATAGAATTCGTAAAAACAATATGCATCCACACATGCTTTCTGACTCCCCAGAAAATGTTATTTAATCATTCTTGGCGTGTTAGTATAGCTACTGCCTGACCTGTGCCCCCAGAATATTTCTGTCCTTTCCTTTGGAACCACAGACATATTCTAAGACTCTCATCCCAATCCCTTGAGTCTCTGCTTTCTCTTTTTGTGTGGAAGTAAATCAAGTCAGGATAAATCCAAAGCAAGATTGTGAAGCAGACAAAGTACATGCTCCCTTGATGTCTTCTACCTTATTCTGTCCTCATTCCTCCCACCTCAGGACCATCCTTCCATTAGCCTAAGACAATGAAGGTTATCCAAAGGAATGAATCTCTAAATAGTAAAATAATTATTTATTTTATTTTTTTAAATAAAATTTTTTTTTTATTTTTTAAAAAAATAGGAATTTATTACAGATGACATATGGGAAAGGTCCTTTTCCACACCACTCAAGTAGTGTGTGTGTGTGTGTGTGTGTGTGTGACCAGACTAATCTATAATATAGTCTATAGCTTATTCTATAAGCAAAATCATGATAAGCATTACTTAAAAAAACTCAAGATTTTGTCATTCTTTTCTACATATGTCTAGCTCTATTACATAGTTTGGCTTTTCTGGTTCTGCCATTCTAATCTCCTCACTCCTTTCTCTCCTAACCACTAGAACCATTCATCTATGATTGCTCTGCCTGCCTCAATCACTTCCTAAATACTGATAACAATAGCTTTTTACATTGCTTTCCAGTGTCCTTGTAGAGTGTCTTCTATTTTCATTAGTGTGATTGCTCACCTTCCATTTACTGTACAAAATGGCTCTCCTGTCTTGGTATTATCACTTCTCTTTATATGATTGGCCCAGAATCACAAGGACTGTCATTATTATCTTCCAATTTAATGGGAAAAAATAGATTAAGTGTTGCCAATTAATTTTGTCTTGGAGCTAACTAGAATTTCGGTGGCCATTTTGGGTCCTTCCTGCCACAGTAGGCTAGAAAGTCACAGTCTTGAAGAGGCCATTGATTTACATTCAAGTCATACTGATGCGAGGCTCTATTTGTCTTACTGGCAGTCTGGGTTCTGACTGAGGGGGTGTGGAAAGTAGCTAGAGATCAAAGATCATTATGGGTAGTCAAAAACCTATATTGAGCACCTATGTCTGCAGAGATCACAAGCTATATAGTGGAGAGTTGACAGAATAAAAGCAAATGGATACCAAGTTTTCTTAGTAAAGCCCTTGGGAGCTTACAGAGGTCAATATAATTTGTGCTTATAAAGCACCTTTCCAGCAAGAAGCTCAAGATTTGGGGGATAGAATTAGGTGGATATCTAATATAATAATAACAGAGTTCAAGCAATTTGATATTGAATGTTTTCAAGCCCCTGCTGTCTCTGATAGATAGACCAAGGAAGAAGAGCTAATAAGGTGTTGCTAAGGTTGTTCATGTTATTAATTTGTGACACAGTCACTCAGTTCTTTGGTGTTCTCTGTGCTTCAGACCTCACACAATTTGAAGTTTGGCCTGAGGCATGAGATTACAGAGAGAGAGAGAGAGAGAGAGAGAGAGAGAGAGAGAGAGAGAGAGAGAGAAAGAGGGAGAGAGAAGAAGGAGAGGGAAAAAGAGAGAAAGAGGCAGTGGGAGAGGGAGAAAAGAGAAGGAAGAGAAGGAGAGAGAGAGAGAGAGAGAGAGAGAGAGAGAGAGAGAGAGAGCGCACCAGGTAAGCAAAGGAGTCTCTACAACCACACTGCTCTGTCAAGAAGGGATCTTACCTGGTTCTCTTGGTTTCCTTCTTTACAGCAGGTAGTATAGTACTATGTCTACCATATGAAGGCAAGTTTAGGAACACCAGCCCAGAGGTTCTATGCCTTCCTGCTTTTATCCAACTGCTTATTTGCAGTCTCAAATTGGGTTCAAAGTTAATATCCCCTTTAGGGCTATAGGCAGCAGCTGTCATCCTTCTGTTCTTATAACACAATTGCCCTGCAGTTTTATTATTAATATGAATGCATTAAGGTTTCTGTAAATATTATGGGGAATCAACAGAATTTTGAGAGAAGAGATATATATTTGGAAATAGTGATTAAATAATATTTTATCAGAAGAGAGGAGCAATTGTTGCAGGGGAGATGGCTCCATGTATAATCAACAATTATCTTTCCAGAAATGTGGCACAATCTTTGGTGTATCTTTGGAAGAATAGCAGCAATACTTTCCAAAATGATTACAGGTTCATTCTGAAAGACTAAAAAGTGAAAGCATCTTTTCATGTATTCTTCCTTGTAATGTCCCAGAATGCAATTGTCTTACAACTGACTCTTGGTTGTTTGTACCAGTGGAAGAAACAAGAATATGAGTAATCCAAATAAATGAGTAACAGCTCTTAACTAACAAGTTAGATAGAGTAGCAGAATGTCAAGACAGGCTGTCACAAATGGATCTGTGAATCACAAAGACTTCCCTAGTTATTTCTATCAATACAAACAATTAGGGGGAAACTTCTGGTTGATCACATCCATATATTTGTATATATAGGTCAGAAGTACCCAGTATTAAAGCAAGAAATAGTAAAATTACTGATTTGTTTGGAGGAATAAAGCCATTAAAATTCCTCTATTTGCCAAAGGATTAAACAAATTGTATATATGGAAAAAGTAAGGGAAAGAGCTAGGTAATACTTCTGAGCATGACCAGTTTAAAAAGGTCCTTTATGGTGAGTGGACTTTGTCCCCAAGGCCATGTGCTTAGTCCATTTCATTTTTCTGTCTATAACCTGTCCTTCTGTGATCTTTGTCACTCCCTTAGTTTTAGGTTTTTTGTCTAGGTAGAAAATTCTTACTTTTGTATTCCTAGTCCTGTCCTCTTTCTCAAGTTACACACATACACACATACACACACACACATTTTCAAATGCCTACAGGACATTTCTTTTTAAGCGAGCTCTTTATTTGTGTGTCCTTGGGTGCATGTGCATGTGTGTGTGTGTGTGTGTGTGTGTGTGTGTGTGTGTGTGTGTGACCTAAATGGTCCATTAACATCTCAAAACCAACATATCTCAAACTGAATTCATTATCTTTACACCTACACCTTCACCTGAGCTTATCTTTCTCATTTGTCTCCATATCTTCATTCTCCCAGTCATTCATATACATCACCTAGAACTTTGGTTTTATCTGTCCCTTCTACTTCACATACAAAGTTATTGGTAAACTGAGACTATCTTTAGACCGTTTATGAATGGCATCTATCATAATCTTTTATAAAATATTCCTTGGCACCTTGTAAAAGGCAGAAAGACTTTTTTTCACAGACAATGGAATCTGAGCCACTGTGGCAATGTTAATTTTTTTGTGTTGTCCTAAGTCTTAGTGATAAATGTGGTTAAGTATAGAAATGAAAAGCAATTATCTATCCTAAAAACTTGCAGTTCCTAGACATACATTTCCACCCAAATTTATGGAAATATATGCTCATCAATGTACTTTTGTCTTTGCCTATGAAGACAAGCCTTTATATGGTGACAGAGGTTATGACTCTGCCATGATGTTGCATTGGCTATCTAATAATTTGTTGCAAATTTTTTTAAAAAATGCAACTTTCTAAAAACTATATCATTAAGATGAAACTGTTACAGCATGAATATTGGTTTTCATAAATGTTCTTCTGTGCAGTATCACTTTATTTGTCCTTGTCAGTTGTTGACTTTGAAAATGGAAACTCTAGAGATTAGAATGTTCCTTAAAATAAAACTTCTCTGCCAATACGTTCCTGGTAGATTCAAAATCCAATTCTTTACAACCTTATCCAAGTTGATGATTTTATTACAACATTTGCATCATACTTTTAAAAAGGTCACTTTTTTGCAGCTGGTCAGATTGGGCCAATGCATCTATCATGCTGGAAATGTTTGAAATAATTATAAGCTATCCATGAAATTTCTGCTTACTTTATTTTGAATCCAATTTGATGGGCAGACAAGAGTTGAATTGATATTATTGATAATTCTGCCAGAATTAAGCTATTTTATTAAAGAGGAGTTATAAGCTGTTTGTAATAGTTGCAACAATAATTCTATGCCAATCATTTGTGCCTGGTAGCTAGGTTTGTCAGATAATAGAATTAATGAGGATTCGATCCCTACAGGCCAATAAACTTTACTTTTTTCACGGCCAGTGATTGTACCATCATTAAAAATGTTTTATGGATGTTGTCTCTCTCATTTTTAACATTATTATCATTTTATATATTTGTGAACATAGTCAATTGTAGGGATTCATTTTGCTTGACTGTATATCTGTAACAAGTCTTTTGTTTTCTTTGTTTTTTTTTATTTGGTTGAGGCACAGAATAGAAGGGAGAGAAGATAGATTTTTGTTAACTGAAAAAATAAAGTAAATAAATATAACTTCTGGTTATTACCCATCAGTAGCCTCTCCCTAACTACTTTCTTAAACAAATGAATCCTTAGTTATGCCTAAAAATGTATACTTCATTCCATACCTATAGTCCACTGCTTCTGAAGTTACAAGTGGTCAGAATTCTGAAATCTTTCACTGTTTCCATTCCTTTGCATTATTGTGCTCATTGTGTAAATTGTTCTTCTGGTTCTGTGTATTTCATGTAGCATCAATTTAATCAAACCCAAAACTTCTCTGAATTCTCCATATTTATCATTTTTAGAATGCAATAATAGCCCATTATATGTTTATGTTACAATTTTATCAGACACTTACTAAGTTATCGGTATACACTTATTTCCATAGAAGATCAAGAGGAAGAGTAACGTGACAGTGAAATGCTTTTAAGTAGCCTGCTAATAAACATTTAACAACCCACCCCTGGAAAGCAAAACAAAACAAAACAAAAAAACAGACTCAGGAGGCACATTTTGAATTTATTTTGTGTCACTAACATTTTCTTAAATTTCAATAATCAACAGAATAATAAATTAAGCCCTGATATGTAGCATTTATTGATATCCATGTTGTAAATACTCATACTAAAATTTTAATGACTGAATCTCTCTGAAAGCCAGTTAGATAGGTTCTAGCTTGCCTCTGGTGCTTTCTAGCTCTAAAGTATTACACTTTACACAAAGTATGAGTACTATGTATGTTGGTATATGAAGGAAACATCTTCTATCTGTCTGTCTATCTCTAATTAACATCTATCCATCACCTATCTCACCATCTCTCATCATTCTCTCATCAATCCATCTACCTGTCTGTCTCTAGAGGCAGCTAGATGGCTCAGTGGATAGAGTGCTGTGCCTGGAATCAGGAAGACCTGAGTTCAAATACAACCTCAGCAACATACTAGTTGTGTGACCTTGGGCAAATCATCTAACCTCTATTTACCTTAATCCACTAGAGAAGGAAATGGCAAACCACTTTAGTATCCTTGCAAAAAATCCCCATAGATGTTATTGAAGTGCTATGGTTCATGTGGTCATGAAACGTTAGATAGGACTGAATAACACCAATAGCTTTCTGTCTCTAGACATTTATTTATCTGTGTGTGCTTGTTTGTGTGTGTGTGTGTGTGTGTATGGATAGATAGGCAGACAGATAGACACAGACAGATAGATAGATAGATAGATAGATAGATAGATAGATGATAGATAGATAGATAGATAGATAGATATAGAAAAAGTGCTTATGAAATAGTAGGACCTAAGATAGTCATGTTGATATGACAGATATTAAGAAGGGAGAGGGGAATTAGTCCCATTGTTTTATTTTTCACTTTTATCTCTATATTTAAATGTTATAGATTCCTTGAGGAAGAGACCTTTGGTTATTAGATATTCTTTACTCTTTCTCCTAAAGCACCTATAAGCTAAACTTCTACTAACACTACAGTTTCAGGTCTCCTCTTGTCATATACTTCTTGCTCTTCCTGGAAAGGGGCACAGTCACCTGTCTGGGCTCTCCTGAGATGGCCAATATCTAGCAATCATCTTTAACAGGACCAAGCATTCTTATTACTGGATACCCTGCCTAACCTTTATTGGTTGACTATTACTTCAAAAAAAATTCTGATTATGAAGCATAGGGAATGTTAGCTTCCAAAACAGGGTTTTTTAACTTGAATGTACTTGAAAGTTCCTATATTAAGATTTAATAGAAGAGTTAGAATGGCATATTGGAAAGAGAGGTAGGTATGAGGCCTAGGTTCAAGGAATTCCAATCAGGGAGAATTAAAATCAATGTCTGCCTCTCGTCCATACTGTTTAAGGTAAGTCTTTTAACCTCTCAGGACTGTAAAAAATGAAGAACATTAGCTGATCTGCATTGTTAGACAGTTTCTAAAACCAAAGAAATCAGAGCTCTAGATGATAAAAAGTATGGAAAGATGGATGGATCCATTTTGTTAAAAAGCACATAATTTTTCTAATTATTGGCTATTGCTGATAGACCAAAATACCATCTTTTTGAATGATATAATATAGTATTTCTTCCACACAAGTAATTATCAGTGGCTTTGATGGCATCAATGTTTCTAGTTCTTTGTTTTCCAAGTTAAATGTAATTTGTGTTCCAGGTGCCAGAATTATTTTAAATAACCCCAGAAGAATCTGTTGTTGGATGCCCTAGCACTTGGCAAGCTTGAATTACAAAGATTTAAAAATTTCACTTAGTCAGTATGACTTGGGGGACATATTGTTTAATATAAAAGAACTAATGGAGAACTTCTGTTATTTGACCTTTTTGATCATAGCAAATGGTACCATGCATCATAAATGATGAAATCTAGGTGTGGTTTTAAAATTCTGAATATTGCAACTAAATTAGGTGAAAATTCATTTGCTTACTTAGCTCCTTTGGAGTATAACATTGGAGCTCCATGTTTTTGCCATGTAGCTATCATTTCTGAAGAAAACAAAACAAAAAGGCAAGGGGAAAAGGAATAGAGAAAACCCAACTTCATTAGTCATATCTACCATAACGAGGATGTAGAATTCAACTCTTTATGTCATTAGGAGAAACAGTAGGAGCCAAAGGATAGATAGCTGACTGAAGAGTCAGAAATATGTGCTAGAAAATTGGGCTTCTGCATAAACTGGCTATGAAGTATATTGAGAGCCAGGCTGAGAATAAGGAAGATCTGAGTTCATGCCCATCTCTACACCATGCTGACAATATGATGCTGGGGGAGACACTTACTCCCTCCCCCTCCCTCCCCAGTCCCTCAGGCAATTGTCTCAGACTATAATTCATAGAGAAGGTACACATAAATAGTAAAGCAAGCCCCCTGCCAGGATACTCACTATAAATGAAATTATATTCATCAAACAATGTCATTGTAGGGTTTATACCAGAGATCTCAGTAGATCCGCGTTCAAATAAATCTTCTAACCAGTTGTGGGTAGTTTTAATGATTCTATTTATGTTCCCACATGCTGGTAGTGAGGGAGATGGAATTTCAAATCTTGTTAATTGAAATCTCCAAGAAATTTGGCTTAAGTTAGAGGAAAGTCAAGTATTTTCTTGGTCATGTCTAGATTAGTCCCAAATTTATTCAAATTTCCAGTACTTGAGCATGCAAAAAGATGGGAGGGAATTGGGGGAATTTGTCCTAAATTCTATTTGGAAATAGTTTGATTCTTCATAAAACTCAGTTTAAGGCTGATGTAGTCTTAAAACAGACTTCTTAGTTTTATATTAGTAATTTCTTTGTGTTAACAGTTTTGTAATTGTTTTAACCATTCTTGGTGGGGAAGATAACACCCTTTGGAGAAATCTGTGGGGATTTTCTTCTAGTTTTTAATTTATATAACA
Organism: Gracilinanus agilis; assembly: GCF_016433145.1. Taxonomy (NCBI): domain Eukaryota; kingdom Metazoa; phylum Chordata; class Mammalia; order Didelphimorphia; family Didelphidae; genus Gracilinanus; species Gracilinanus agilis. The sequence continues at coordinate 128,293,236 of NC_058134.1, forward strand.
ACATTTTTTATTTCCCCCCACGGTTAAACATAGTTCATCAAGGTTATTAAGAGTGAAAGTTAGTCAAAAAAAAAAGCATAATCTCAGAGCTGGAAAATACTCTAGAAATCATCTGGCCTTCTTACTCTTTAGAGATAATAAATAAAAACTAAACAGGAAGAGAAAGCATAAAATGATTGTGTTGATAGGGTAGCTGGTTTATTTTGTTACTGTTAAAACTGAGAGTAAAACAAGCATACAGTTGTCCTTTCTAGCATTCCATTAACTATATCAAACTGCCATAAATATAATGGATTATATTTATATTTATGTCTCTTATGCACTTATGAAAGATTTATTATGTATATATATATAGAGAGAGAGAAAGAGAGAGATTTTAACCCCAATATTTTTCCAGGCTTATTGTATGGCTCCAAACAATGTAATAACACTATCAGGATAATTATACCTGAAAGTGACACTAATAGCCATGGAAAGATATGGCAGATGTAAGTACGCTACACCATATTGCCTATAATGACCAGTATGTGGGAAGATGCATAAAATATATCACCAAGGGCATGCACGGTTGGAAAAGGAAGTGGACCAATCATGTGTCACAAGGGATAATGTAAGGTGATCTGAAGTGCCATATTGGTCTACATGACAAAGATTTATGATGCTGTTGGTCTATATTTTGCCCCAACAACAATTAACTTATCACTGATAGTCTTAGAGTTGTCTGAGATTCAGAGAAGTTAAGTGACTAGTCAGGGAGCAAATAAGAGTTAGAATAACTGAGTTTTGGTCCAATATATTTTTTATTCCAAGCCCAGTACTTTATCTGACTCCTCATTTTATAGTGACTTGCCCAAAAGTCATATAGGTATAGCAAATAACAAAGCAAGATTTTCAGCTTCAAATCCATTATTTTCTGCTATATAATGGCCCATCAAGAGGAAACCCTATCAGATTAGACCTTAAGGAAATCTAGAAATCAGATCAAGGGAGCTATACTCCTGTGATATGTCCTATGACAATCTAGTTTAGCTAATCTGACTGTCTTCTCTATATCCTAATCCAATCCAATCAACACTCTCTAAATCTCTGCAATGGGCCAGTCACTAGGCTAAGAGCTTGGGATGTAATTAACAAAAAGAAAGGAGGTCCCTGTCCTCAAGGGATTTACAATCTAATGAAGGGAGACAACATACAAAATGGGACAGGAAATGAGATAGTGCTGGGAAGAATGGGACAGGAAAGGCTCTCCTGCATGGGGCACTTTGTTCTATGAGTTGAAACCAGGCAAAGCAGTAGATGTAGAAAGCCTTGCTTGTTTATATTAAATAGTTCAAATTGAATTCTGTGAGGTGGCTTCTTTTATGTACTTATTTTATCAACAAATTTAAAGCTATACACATTTCAGTGTCATTTCACTGTCTCTCTCTTACCTATCTATAAAGAATTTAACCTAGATAATGACAGAATAAGGGATTATGGCTCCTAGGGGCCATGTCAGGAGGAGAAGAAGTCAAAGCAGAGCCACTAATGCAAAATGGAAAGTTACCTGGAAATATTTGAGTCCTCCATAAAGAAAGGCTTTGGGAGTTAGTAAAATGCTTTGCCCACCAGCCCTCTCTAGGGGAAAGGCAACTTGGGAGCTGATGTGATTGATGGAGAATTGAAAGCTTCCCTATTCAACCCAACTCCTGCTAATGTCTTTTTACCTCTAAACTACTGTATAAATGTAATCAGTCATTCATTCTCCATTTTTACTTCCTTATTATTTACCTTTTTGTGGATACATGCTTTGTTTATACAAATGAATTTTATGAACTCCTTGAAGGCAAATGATGTGTTTAATAGTTCTTTTTATAACCTTTAAAGTTTATAGAACTTGTAAGGGTCTGTACTGTGGCCTCGTAGTCTAAAATAATATAAATAATCTAAAAAATACCTTATGATATTTTTAAATGTTGGCTGTTATTAAGCATATTTAAATTAGAAATGATTTTGCTTAAATGATGGTAATGTGTAAAGTTCAGGTTTCTTAAAGAGCATATTTGATTGAATTCTATATGAAAGCAAACACATAAAAAAAGATGTGGAGACATGTTAGGTTTTGAAGCTTGGTAAAAACTCAAAACAGTAGAACAGAACTTTAATCCAGAAGTGTATTTGGTCCTCTTCCTGTCCACACTATCTCCATGATCCCAAATCTTTTTTTCCAGAAGTAAATTCAACATAAATCCAGTCATGCATAGACTTTATATCTAGCCCTCCTTTGTGCCTGGAAGTAAACTCACAGATTTTATTTGGAAAAGAAGAAAAAAACTCATCTGATCATTTTGGAGTCATTTCCACCCTAAAGGAAGATTTCATATATTAACATTTCAATGAGTAGGCCTAAATTATCCCTTCTGATAAGCATTCTTATTTTAAAAAAAATAAAATTTAGCATTGCAAATAATAGGCTGAGTTAGGCAAGTGTCACATTCTTCTGCAGAGTGTCCTACGGATTTCAAATAGCATGTTACTGTAGGCCCACAGGAGTCAGCTTGAATCTGACTGGCATGTAAATTAGAGATCCACTGCACTGTGGCTATTTTAAACAAGCATATTTTCCTATGGATAACAAATGGTTTTGGAGGCTTAAGAATTCTATAAGAAGTACGGGTTTCAGTAAAATGTAAATTATTTTATTCTTTACAATCCAGAAAGATTTGGAACCAACTTTTCTCATAACCTCCAAAATAATCCTTCAATCTAGAAACAGCAATCACACTCTAGCTCCTTGTACTCATGCAGGCTGAGTTTGAATCCTGAGGTTGCTAAAGGCTTGTTATTTCCTAATCCCAATAAAATGTAGCATTGTGGTATAATGGAAAAAGCACTGACTAGAAGTAAGTGGACCTGAGTTTAAGACCCATCCAGGTCACTGATAAACCCTGTGATTGTGGATAACTATTATATCACTCTCTATTTCATCTTATTAATCTGTAAAATGAAAATTAAAATATTTTTACTCCCTTCCTCCCAAGACTATTGTAAGGAAGCACTTTCTAAAGTTTAAATGCTGTATAAATATGAATTGCTATCATCATCATTTTCAATCTCCTGTTTCTCCTTAGATTCTTATAAGATAATCTCTCCTAGAAATTGGGAAAGAAGATCTGAGAAGGGTTGAACATTATTTCCGTCATATAGACAAGATATCAAAGCTCAATGAGTTTCTCAAGATTACCCAGGAGAGCAATGACAGAATGAGGGCTCAAATCCACACAGCCACATGGAATCCTAACATAAAAAGACCATTCACTAGACCAAGCTCACTCCCAACTGATGGGACAGAGATAAGAACTTTGTGCCATCTGATGAAGACTTTGAAATGTTTCTAGCTATAGGATGGGAGGAGTGAAGTTATTTACAATATCGGTACTTTTTGCTGGATCTAGCCTCAAAGAAGGACATTCCTTTGACCTTATGTTGCCCCTCATTGCTCTCCTTGCCTGAGCTGAAACTTCTGGTCTAACCCAAGCATTTTACTCTTCTTGTCCTCCCCATCCACCACCAACCTTTGCACCTCTAGAACTGTTCCTCATAGCAGTGGACTAGCCACACTATGGCTTGGGCTCATTCTTCACACAGATAACTTATGGTATATGCCTGGGTAAATTGGGTAATTTTTTCTTTAATTTGAATGAACTGTATGGGGAAGGAAACGAGAATAAATACTCTGTGTCCTATGGAACTCCCAAGCGTATTTAATTATATTACTTTCCCACATCAAAAGAGGAATCTTTTAGATTATAAATTACAAAGGGTAAAAGAAGCTATGAACTCATTAGGGCAGAGTGTTAATAAATAGTTGTATATTGCATGTGCTTTTCCTCATTAGGGAAAAACAAAGGAGTTCTCATTACTTTAATACAGTTAATTTATTATTTTTAGGCTGGTGTCTGGATTTCTGGAACATAAAATTAATGGGATGTTGGCAAGTCTCTCTGAATTACACAAAGTCAATACTGGTTGGTACCATCTGTCATCTTAATTTGTAGTGTGTCTCCCAGATGCATTAAAACAAAGATACACACTTAACATCTTTCCACTCTCATTGGTATGGAGCAAGAAAATAAGCCTTGTCATAAATGAAGCCTTCAAGATAGTTCAGAAAATGAAACTCTCCTGAATATAAATGTGGACAAGTTGCTTAGCCCTGTTGACCAAACTCTTTAAGCCAAAAAGGACATACTTCATTCATGACGTTGTTAAGATAGTGACTTGGCAAGAGGAGTTGAGTGCTTGTTTTCTAAATTAGAAGCATAGGAGGATAGCAAGGTTCAATGAACTGATTGCAGAAGAATCCTTTTTATGCCTGTTTTCTTTTGATACAATCAGACTATGATATAATTCAGAACATGTCAGTCTTCATCTTTTACTTGTTTTGGGAGAACCATGAGAAAAGTTAGTATTAGTGATTTGGCAGTACCTATAAATGCTTATGAAAGGGTGATAGGAGAGAAGGAAAACCCTATTTATTTTGTTCCCTCAAGCACTCTTCTAAACAAGACAAAAACATCCCTAAACTATCTTAGGTGTGCCATGGCTAACCAAGTGACAAAAAGAAGCCATTATCACTTTGAAATCCTAATGATGAGGATATCATATTTTTCTGGTAGGAAGCCCATAGCAATACACTTAGGGAAGGAATTTATTTGACCAGATGTTGCTTTGAGTACTTTGGGAAAAGCACTGGAAGAAATTTAATTTCTGGCAATATGCGACACCTAGAAGCAAATTCCAACTCATATTTGGATCCCCCAGAAAAGGCCACTTCATGTGTAAGGTTCTTTGTGGATCTGCATCTACCTAAAACTCTAGTCCATAAGCCCCTATTTGTGAACTTACTTTTACTAGTCAGATGACACAGTCCCTAACCCCTAATTCATTATTTCCATCTCCCTCAACTTTCTAACCCTAAAGTTTCAACCAAACACCACTCAACTGTTCCATTGTGCTCTTTTGCTTGGTCCTAAATTTTTTGCTCTCCTACTCCTTATGTCTTTCAGCAGTCACTGAAACCTGGCTGCCCCCTGAAGACAGCCTCCGTGGCCACCCTTTCCTGGACTGGTTGTACATTCACTCATTCCCCTCCACTCACTAGTCAAGGTGGGAAAGTTGGAATCCTCTTTGTTCTCCATTACCATTTCCATGTTCTTTCCCTACCTCTGTTATTCAGTAACCACTCCTTCTCTGAGGTTATTGCTATTCATATCTAGTACCCAATTAAATTCCTTACAGCTATTATTTACAGACTTCCAGGTCACTTGCCCTTTTCTTTCTCCACAAGTGTGGTATATGACTCACAATTTTTCTCTCTTTCTCCAAACCTACTCTCCTACTACAGGACTTCAGGAAACATATTTACTGATTCTTATTTAAATGCTCTAACCACTCAGTCCATCAATCCACTCATTTCCTATGACCTACTCTTTCATGCCACATAAGCCACACAAAAAGATGGCTTATCCTTGAGCGTATCATCAAGTCATATCCTTTATCACTCACAAATTTACCACCTCCACATTCAAGAATTCTGAAATCTTCTTTCAAGTCACACCCTATTGGCTTTTCGCCTTTCCATTTGCCCTTACAAAACTGCACTCTGTCCATACTGTGACCTTTAATCCCTTAACTATTTGATTCTTTTGAAAGCCTTTCCCTTCTGTTCTTCCTTCAACATTACACTCCACTCTTCCAACACATTCCTAGCCCTAAAATCTTTTCTTTGATTAGGTTTTACCAATCTTCAACCTTGGATCATTCCCACCATTTGTAGCCTTCAACTTCTATACACATGCTACATAACGAGGATGGAGAAAATCACAACTATTATTACTGAATCTACACAAATTTATGTTACACAACCTCACCTGGGCACTTACCACTGCTGGAAGTCCTTCTTTACTTTCCTTATCCATTGTCTGTCCCATTCTTTTCAGGGGTTCTTCCAAACTTTTATATCCTTCTCTATACCCTCTCATATGACAACCTTGCCTAAAATTTTACAGAAAACATTGAAGGTATTCACTATTAGCTCTCCCTTTTCTTGTCTTCTTCATTTTTTCCATCACTCATATGCCTGCCACCACTATCTTCTCCTTCACCCCATCTCACATTGTGAGGTAGTTTCACTCTTTACCAAAGTTAACTCCTCTGCCTACTCAAGTGAACTCATTCCTCCCTGTCTCCTCCAACAGATTTTCCCCTCCCTCTTTTCCATTTTATCACATATTTTCAATCTTTTCCTGTCAATTCATTCTCTATTGCCTACAAATATCTTCATGTCTCCCCATCCTGAAAAAAAACCCATATACTTGATTTTTCCATTTCTATTAGCAATCATCCTATATTTCTTCTATCCTTCATTATATACACATTATGCAAACATATATAATCCCACTTTGTATAATTATATGGATTTATTTTATGGAAAAGAATTTATTTTAAATAATTTTTTTACAAATAAATTTATAGGTATACATAGAAAAAAGCTATTGTATAGGTGCATGGGGCATGGTTATATGATTTTTTTGCATTGAATGTTTTAATAGGGAGTGATAGTTAGTTTCTGAATGGACAGGATAGTCAGGGATCCTGAGGCATATAAAATTTCATGAATTCTACCTTTAAAACATCTCTCACATTCATCCTTTTATCTCTGATTATGCAGACAATCTCTTAATTCTGACCTTCACCACCTCTTTCGTAGACTATTAAAATAGCCTCCTTATAGGCATTTCTCCTCCCAGTTTCCAAAACAATCTCTATACAGGGATTAAAATGATATTCCAAAGTTATAGGATTGACCATGTTACTGCTTTTCTCAAAAACAGTTACACTACCTCCCTATTGCTTTCAAGATAAAATACGAAATCTCCTGGTCAACATTTAAAGCCCTAAAGTGGCTCCAATGCACTCAGACTCTTTAAATATTCTTCTTCTTCACTCAGTCTTTGCTCTAGTCCAACTGACCTACTTGCTGTTCCTCATGAGATTTCTTCTCTCATCTCTGTGATCCAGAGCAAGCTGTCCTCTGTCCCTGGCATGAACCCCCTCCTTACCTCTGCCTCTTAGAATGCTGAATTCTTGTCGAAGTTCAGCTCATATCAACTCCTACGTAAAGCATTTAAAAAATCTTTTCAGCTTTTAGAGCTCTGATGAAACTATTCATGTTTTTTTTATTTGTTTACAGGTGGATGTGTGCTCTTCCCACTTCAGACATAAAGTCTCTGAAATCAGGAACTCCATTGTTGCTGTCTTTATAACTCCACAGCCCAGTACTGTGTCTGACATGTAGTAGGCACTTTGTAAATGCTTGTTAATAGATTGGACAGGTAAATAGAAGTTGGTGAAAAGAAACATGTATTTGGTCTTTGTGCTATATTTTCAGCTTTCTTCTTGCAATGACAGCCAAGTAGAAAAAGAAACAAATGTGCAGTCTGAAGGACAAAGGGGAAAGAAGAAAGTCAAACTGACCAGTGGAGCAGAGGGATAGAATGATCATCCTCTGATCATACTAAGCCTCAGCTTTTAGGTAAAATATACTATTCAATAAGATAACTAATATCTAAATCCATATCCCATCTGACACAAGGCTCTTATCCTTTCTGTTTGGTCTAAGATTTTCCTTATCATTTCCATTCAAGTGTTTTAGTCAAAAAAATTCCATCTTTCAATATAAGACCCACTTGGTTGAGCCTAATCATCAAGACACTCACTGTTTTGCACCATGAACACATTTGGCATTATGAAGAGAAACTGTTTCCTTTTTGGTTAGGAAAAAAGAAAAAAAAAAGAAAATGCTTGGGAATTTGATAGGCTCAAATGTTGTCTTGGGGTAAGATCTAGTACAATAAGGTTTTGAGCTTCTTGAGGGCAGGTACTTATTCATTTTTGTCTTTGTTACCTCTGGTGCCTAGCACACTGTTAATACTTAATAAATGTTTGATGGCTGATTGATTATAGGCCACAATGAAAAATAATGACCATCAAAAAAATTGAGAATGTGACCTTGAATATGATGTTGCCTGCAGGGAAGGGAAAGCATGGTACCTAAGATAAACTTGGTCTTTTGGAATTCAATTGATAATCATTATTCAATGGATAAGTGTAAGTATAAAGCTGCTTTTTAGGTAAGGGTTTTATAAGAGAAGTCCTATTCTACTTTCAGGAAAAGTATCTATTAAGATCTAACAATAGAAGAAGTTGAGATGTGTGAAGAGGTGGCATAAGTTTTCTGAGAAGTAACTAATTTCCCACTTCACTTCTCATTCTGTTATTGGGTATTGGGTAGAAATTCCAGGAGATGTCAAGTTCTTTCTCTTAGAAGTCAGGAAATAGCTGAATTTGGCACAGAACTTATGTGTAAGGGACTCCCAACACTAGTAGCATATCAGTATCATTTGATCTTCTAAATATTCAGGAAAGCATTTGATGTGGTTCAGTGTAATAAATTCTGTAATGAGAAAATGAGAGGGATGTTTAGTAACTGGAACTAATATATGCCAGGAATATACAACTGATTAACAATTTTTTCCACAAGAAGAGTGCTTAAATGTCACATTGAACACTTGATTCCTAACAATATTTTCATTAATAATTTGGAGAATAAAATGAAAAACACATTAGCAAAGCCTCTGACAAATATAAACCTGGGAATAAATGCACTCAAAATAGTAGAATGAAACTATAAGGCAGTCCCTATTCCATTGATTTCCTTTTGATGCTTCTGTTCCATATGGGAAGTGAACTCTCTACTTGCAGTGTCAGAACTACTGAGAGGAGAGAGAAAGGCAATTGGAGCACCTGAAATAAATTATAAACTGTGGTTTGAGCTGGAGGTGGGGCTAGGGGAGCAGGGACTACACCTAGCTCTGGATGATAGAAATTGAAAGAACTAAGTATGATCCAGGAAATGACAAACACAAAAATCCTGAAATCTGAGGCATCATCCCCATACCCCATATCCTGGGAAGACAGCCTGACTTAAACTTGAAAATAACAGTTAAACCTATTGATTTGGTCTCATATTTGAAAAAAATGAGTAAGCCAGAGAAAAAGAACCTAACTATATATCATTTTTATGGGGACAGAGAAGCCCTGGGTTCAAATTTGGAGGACAGCAAAGTCAAAACAACTACTTCTAAATAGCAATGAAAAATGGCAAAGGTCACAATCCCCACCCCACCCCAATATTTGGGAGAGGTTTAAAAAGATCTCAAAAACCAAATGAGATTAAGGAAAAACTAGAAAAAAACAAGAGCAATGCATGAAAAATCAAGAAAATTACAAAAGAAAGATCATGCAATTGGAAAAAGAGATCCAAAAACTCATGGAAGAGAATAATTCATTAAGAATTAGAATTGGATAAAGAGAAACTAATGATTTCATAAAGCAATAAAAATAACAAAGCAAAAGCAAAATAATGAAATAATTGAAGCAAATATGAAACATCTTATTATAAAAACAACCTGGGAAATAGATCAAGGAGAGACACTATAAGAATTGTTGAACTGCCAGAAAGTTATCATCAAAAACAGATTAGATGCCAGATTCCATGAAAACATTAAGGAAATTTGCCCAGAAGTTCTAGAATGAAAGGGTAAAATAAAAATTGAAAGAATCTACCATTCACCACCACAAAGAAGCCCCCAAATAAAAATGCACAGGAACATAATTTCTAAGTTCTGTAAGTCCCATACTAAGGAGAAAATACTTCAAGCAACAGAGGAAAAAAACCAAATTTAAATACTGTGGAACTACACAAAATTCTGACGAATAACACAAGACTTAGCAACTTTCAACATTAAAAGAATCAGGGACACGAAACACAATATTTTAAAGTGCAAAGGATCTGCATTTACAAGCAAGAATAACATAATTTCACAAGAAAAAAGGGATATTTAATTAATTAAATTTTTGCTATTCTTGGGGTAAAATCAAAACTTAGTAGAAAAATTTATCTTCAAGAACCATAAGAGAGTAAACATGAATGACCAATTATAAGGGACCCAAAATGAATAAACTACTTACTTTTTCTATGGGGAAACACTGTCTATCACCCTTAGGAATGACATCATCTCTTCGACTGTTGGAAAAAGCTTATATAGTTAGAAGATTTGAGGTCAAGTTAAATATAATGGAATGAGATAAAACTAACACTAAAATGGGGTATAAAGATATAGAATGGAACAATTATCTCATATAAAAGAGACATGAATGGAAGAACTGTCACAGAGAAGGGCAAGAGGGAGTAGAGGGTTGATATCACTAGCACCCTATTCTTATCAAATTGGGGTTAAAGAGAGAACAACCAGAAGGATAAAAGTCTTCTTAACATATATGGAAACTGAGGGGTGAAAAGATAGGCTAAGGATAAAACTAAGAGACCCCCTAAGGGACCGAGAGATTAGAGTATATAGATTAAGAGAAAAGAAAGCGAAGTGTTAAGAAAATGGAGGGATTCCAAGAAAGGAGTATATATAAAGAAATAAGAGGACAAGGTGAGGGATTAAGGGAGGTTCTCATGAAAATATATGAGAGAGATTTTTAGAAGGGAATTCATGTCAAGAAATAAAAGAGTAGGGTGGAGGAATAAGGGAGGGACTTTTGGAAGGGGTGTAGACTAAGAACTAAAAGGCAAATGGGGAGAGACCAGGGAGGGACACTTAAAAGGGTGGGTTGATTTAGAACTATAATGGTGAAAGGGAGAGAATTAAAGAGGGATTCTAAGAAGGGTCATGAAATAGGAGATTTGTGGATAGAAGAAATTGGACATCTGAGAAGAGATGCAGCAAAAAGAAGAGGAAGAGAATGATAAACAATGAGGAAAATAAATTGAGGGAAAATACACAACTAGTAATTTTAACTTTGAATGTGAATGAGATGAATTCAACCATAAAACAGAAATGGATAGCAGAACGGACCAAAAATAAAAACCCAACAATTTGGTTTTTACAAGAAACACATTTAAAAATGACAGACACACATAGAGTAAAAACAAAGAGCTGGATAAAAATATGCAATGCTTCAAATGATCAAAAAAAAGCACAGATAGCAATCATGATCTCTGACAAAGTTAAAGCTAAAATAAATATAATCAAAAGAAAAAAGAGATACTATTTTATGTTAAAAGCTATCATTGATAATGAAACAATATTAATATTAAATCTATATGCGTGAAATGTTATATAATCAAAAGTTTTAAAGGAAAAAATAAATGAGTTATAGAAAAATTTGATAAAATAATAATATTAGAGGACTTTAATTTTTCCCTCTCTCAGAACTAGATAAACCTAACAAAAATACAAAAAAGAATTCAAGGAGATGAATAGAATCTTAGATAAGTTAAATATGACAGATTTCTAGAGAAAAAAGAATTGCATCAGAAAGAAGTCCATGGTACATGGTATCTTCATAAAAATCTAATACATATTAGGGCACAAAACATTATAGTCAATTATATAAAAGCAGAAGCATTAAATGCATTCTTTTCAGAAAATAATGCAATACAAATTTTATATAATAAAGTGCCATGAAAACACAAAGTAAAAATTAATTTGAGATTTTGAGTGGGTTAAAAAACAAGTCATAGAAACAACAAATCATTTCATTGAAGAGAATGACAATAATGAGACAACATGTCAAAACCTGTGGTATGCAGTAAAAACAGTAATTAAAGAAAAATGTATATCTCTAAATGCTTATATTAATAAATTAGAGAAAGAGCAGGTCAATGAATAGGGAATGGAATTAAGAAAACTAGAAAAAATACAAATTAATAATCTCTAAATTAGAAATTCTAAGAATTAAAGGTGAGATAAAAATTTGAATGTAATTATTTAATATTGAATTAAATAAATTAGAAGTCAATTTTAGGAAAAAATCAACAAATTAAACTATTGTTTAATAATAAAAAAGAGAGAAGAAAACCAAATCATTAATATTAAATATGAAAAGGATGAACATATCATTTGTCACTTCCCTTTGAGAAGTTGAAAGGGTATTTCATGTAATATTGCAAATAGAAAGCAATAAGAAAATAAAGACAGTCTAAATTTTTATCTTTTTCTTGAACATAAAACCATTGACTACTTGATCTAGAAGGGAAATTGAATCTAGTGTATTCTCCTCAGATCAAAATCTAGGTACTAAGAAGGTACTAGGTACTAAGAAAATAGCTAGCTCAAAGTCATAGAGTTAGTTAGCAGATCTGGATTAGGATTCAGCCAAATGCCTTTTGGCTATATCCTGCGAATAGTTCATATTTTTATTGTCCTTTAAAGTTAGTAAAGGACTTAACATATTTTAATTTCATTTGATACTCATGACAACTCTATGAAAAATTTAATTTTTATAGAATAAGAAACTGGGGCTGAGAAAGGTTAAGTGATTTGTCCAGGATCACACAGCTAGTAAGTGTCAGGGACAAGATCTCAGAACGTCAAGCTCATATTCCTTTCCTCTGCACCAGATTGTCTCTCTTTGATCCTGTGACTCAATGGTCATTGGTAAGATAGCAAAAACTGAAGTGAAAATAAAGAGAACTGGTTTCAGTAAATATTCAGATGAATTTTAATTGAATCATCCACATTTTAATCTTCAAATGGGATATTGTTGTGTCTGGCTGAATTGAAAGTCAGGTCACCTTTGCATTATGTGATGGGTGTTAATGTCTTCCATTCTGTTTGCTTTTCCTTATAGCAACTCTTAGCTCCACAGTTAGCCACTTGAATGAATCTCTAACCACAACCTTAAAGTCCTTTACCATATGATTCTGTACCTTTCCCTTCTTGCTAAAGCACAGTATCTGATTTCTCTGTTCTTGCTTATAGGTTAAAATTATGAAATTGAGTTGATTTTCTCCACAACATTTTTATGTTATGTTACCTTAGATGGTGTAGTAGTCAGTCTTGAAACCAGGAAGCCTGAAGGATAGACTGAGAGAATGAAAGATAAAAAAAATAATAATAAATTTATTAAGCACTTAACTAAGTGCCAGGCACATAGCCTTCCTTCTCTATAATCCATACAATCAAAGCCCATCAATTCTACTTTGATAATACCTTTCAAATCTACCTTTACCTCCTCAATCACACCATGATAACCTTAGGATCTTATTGTCTCCTGCTTGGACTACTATAATTTCTGCTCAACTGATCTCCTTGTTTGCCTACTTTCCTCTGCAAGGATAACTGAAATTTCTACCAAATAATATTTTTAAATAAAATTAATGCCTCTGTTTCACATTACATTCATTTTTTAATATATCCCTCTCCCCACCTCATTGAGCCTTCACTTATAGCAGATTTAAAAAGAAGAGGAAAAATCAGTAAAATCAAACGCCATATTAATTAATTCTGATAATATTACACATCCATAATTTCTTGCTTCATCAATGAAGGGAGAGAAGTACACAAATATTGTTTTGAAAGCACTGGTTTGATCATATGACTCATGTTCAAAAAAAACTGTCATGGTCCTCTTTCATTGATGAGATTAAAATACAAACTCCTACGCTTGGCATTTAAAGCTTTGAACCATAGTTTGGATCTAGTTTATTTTTTCAGACTTCTTTCACTCTACTACCCTTCCCTCACTCTATGTCCTATCCAAACTGAATTTCTAGTTGTTAAAATTTTGTTCTGTTTTTTTTTTCCTTTGGTTATGCCTTTTCAAAGGATTTTTCCTCATTTCGGAAAGGTATTCCATCAGTGTCCTTGCCTATTGAATTCTTTTTCTTCCTAAAGACTGATTTGGATGTCACCTCTGCCATAAAGTCTTCCCAGATCTTCTCAACTGAACTTTTCTCCTAGGATTTCATCTATCTCTCCTTTGCATTTAAATTTATTCTACTGTGTATCCTCTGTGTATGTGTATGTATTTATTTTCTTTCTATTAGACTGTAAACTCTTTGAAGTCAAGGACTGTAATTTTTTAAAAATTGTATTAGTGCCTAGAACATTCTGATTGTAGGGAAAACAATCACTATGTGTTGAATTGGATTGGATTACATTGGCTTCTTAGTACCAAGGAATTTAGAACTAGAAGAGATTTTAAAGAACAACCAAACCAAAACTTTTTTACCCTTTTTATATCACAGGATCCTTTTGTAGACTTGGTAAACTGATGGATTCCTTTTCAGAATAATGTTTTACAATATTATAATATTATATAATTAAATAAAATATATTGAATTGAATAAAATAAAATAAAAAGTATTACAAGGGAAACCAATTAGGTACTTTTCAAATGTTTTAAAAGTTTGTACACCACAGATTAAGAATCACTAGTTCTAGTCCAACCCCCTTATTTAAAACATTAGAAGTAGTAGTTAACTGAGCTGTTAAGGACCTTACAAGTAGCAGGAATTTAGTTGAATTAAAATTTAATCTACATGGTAGGCCTGGTTGCCTTGCTATGATGGATGGATAAATGAATGAATGAGGAAGCATATATGAAGCACTTAATTTATGCAAAACACTGTACTAAGCAAGAAAAATACAAATAGAAACGAAAGACAGTCCTTGCTCTCAAGGAACCCACAGTTGAATGGGAGAGACAACATCAGAGTGAGGTTTTGATATCCTTTAAAAGTTCAGCAAATTCTTCTCAATTATAAAAGGATAAAAAGTGAGAGTTGGAAAGGATCCTAGAAATAATTAGGTCAGCTGCCCCATTTTAGTGATTAGGAACTGAGGCTTGGAGAGAAATGACTTGATCACAGCTTCTTCATGACAAATATAACACCAGAACTCGTATCTACTAATTCCTGGTCCTGGCTTTTCCCTTCTACACCAGGCAATGTAAAAGAAACAGCAAGTAGACATACATTTTACTCACTTCATTGGGGAAAAACAAAACAAAACAAAACAAAACGGGGAACAAAATGATTGCTCATTGACAATCCACTTCTTTTAGACTGAGTCTGTTCAGTTAAGCACTTGGAAGGAGTGACCCAGCAGCTGGTCCCCCACACAACTCCCACTGGTGTCAATCGGAGCTTTGTATACAGAAAAGTCCTACATCAGGTTTTCTGCGCAATTGAAAGGAAACTCTGAATGTACAAAATTGTAAATAAGCCAAAAATGAATGCATCTAAAGAAACTGTTGTCTGCATTACTTTTTTTTTTACACCATGAATCTTATTAACTATGCAGGGTGGGGTGATGGGGTCACGATGGAAAATGACAATTCATCAAAAGTCTCCCCCCCACCCCAAGAAGCTATGCTTGTTTCAGAGTCAGTCACCTATTACTTTGTTCCTCATTTTGATCAAGTTTCTGTGATCTGGTCATCAGACTGTGATAGTACAGGATGCTCTTATAAATGGAAGAAGAAAATAGGAAGAAAAGTTGATACTTGGAATAAATTAAGTTATGAGATTTCACCTGAAAACTATTAAACACAAGGAACTAAAAATGCCAAGGCGATTCTGCAGTTTTGTTTTGTTTTTTTTCCTTGATAAATCAGATGTCTTTAATTGATATTGTTATAAGTTAGAGCCGGAATAGGAGAGATGCTCATAAATAGCCATATACAGATATAAAAATATATAAATGTCAACCTCACCATTTAAGCTAATTTTCCTCTAGGTGGTCCTTGCCACACTTTATAAAAATGAAAACTAAGCTTGGGTCTGAAACCTAGGGTCCTAATGAAGCAACTCCCTGGGGGTTCTGAACCCAGTCTCATCTAGCTGTGAGTGGAATAAAGTTTTATGTAGTGGAATAAGTAGGTGGTTCAGAGGATAAAGAGCCAGACCTAGAGAAGGGACATCCTGGGTTCAAATCTGGCAGCAGACACTTCCTAGCTATGTGATGCTTGGCAAATAACTTAATCCCAATTGCCTAGTCCTTACTGCTCTTCTGCTTTGAAACCAATACTTAATATTGATTCTAAGATGGAAAGCAAGGGCTTAAAAACTGTGCAGTAACTTTACATGAATTTGCTCAAATAAGGGCAAACATGAAGTGATTAATGGGAATAAAGATTTCAGCATGTTTCATGTTAAATGTGATGTCTCAATGAAACTATTTTGTTTCACAATCATTGTCCCCTCAATGCTTTTCTCATATTATTTTTCTGAAGATGATAAATGCACTCTGATTTTAGGAGAAAAAGGAAGAACTCTTGATTATGTCCTCATTCTTAGAAACATAACCTGGTCTGACCATATCAAGATAATTTTAAAAACCCATTCTGGAGAGCACATTTTAGGAAGAACATTGATAAACTGGAACATATTCAATGGAAGACAACCAGAATACTATAAGGATTGTAAACCATGTAATTATTACAATCACATGGATTTTATTGTTTTGTTACTAATTTGATTTTATGCTAATTGTTTCCTAATTTTGCACTATCTTTAAGTTCCTAGATAGTTCAGAAAGAAGGAAGGAGAAATTTCAAAGACACAGATTGCAGAGAAGACTCATGTTTATGCATCATGCATATTTTCTTTGAGAAGATTTAAAATTTGGAAGATGGATGAAGAAAAAAGTACAAAACACCAATTATAATAAAGCGTATGGAAATTCAACGGATGCAAATCAACTGCCCTAATGAGATTTTAAAATAATTGAAGACACCATAGTTAATTATCAAACACTGACTTTGACATGCAGAGAGATATAGCACTCAAGTAATGCTAGTATTGAATATAAGTTCATTGGCAAAAATCTTTTTAATGGGTATTATAATGATGAACTGTGAATGACAGCTATTATCAACAAGGCGAGGATGTAGCACTAGTCCAAGGTTCTCATGATGAAAAATAATATCTACTAATATAATACTTATGAATTTTGTAGATATGTAATAAATTATAATTAATACACTTATCCTAGGGAAACAAATTCTCATATTAGCTATGTTAAAATTTTATATCATTCTTTTTCCCTTCCCTCTCACTCCTCCCCCCAAGAAGATAAATAACATGAAACATATATTAGTGTTATATTACATTTTATATTGTTATATATAAAAATAAAATGATAAATCAAAAAAGGTTATATATAATTATGAACTGTATTGCTTCATAGAATTGCAATTAATAGGAAGAAAGAAATAATTTAAAGAAAGCTTGGCAGGAGATCAAACAAAGCAAATCATTTCAAGATTAAGGAGGAAAAAAGTTTATTTAAAGATGGTAACAATCAGATAAAAGAGGGAAAAGATCTGAAATTCTTTTTTTTTCTTTTCTTTTTTTTTTAACCCTTGTACTTTGGTGTATTGTCTCATAGGTGGAAGATTGGTAAGGGTGGGCAATGGGGGTCAAGTGACTTGCCCAGGGTCGCACAGCTGGGAAGTGGCTGAGGCCGGGTTTGCAATCCTTTTTTAACATGAATTCACATTTTACATTTATCAATATTCTAATGTCAGTGTATAACTTGAAAATCATCAATTTTCAAAATGACCCTTCAGTATCTCTTAAATTGTCCATTAAAGTAGCTTTTTTTTTTTTTTAAAAAAGTATCAGCTGAAGCTGTAAAGAAATTAAAGTCTCTTTAAAATATATTCTTCTGTAACTGAAAACATATGGGTCTGATTTGGTTACTATGGAAAAAAAAACAACTTAATTCAAATTTATCTTTCAGTAGACAGTTAAATTATTGAGAGAGAGGAGAGAGAAAGGAGGAATAGAACTTCTTTTTAAAGAAGAAAGCAAAATGAATATAGTTTCAGCTGGTAGGGAAATTGAAGATTCAGGATTGAAAGGACTTTATGCATAATTATGATTATAATAGAAAGTGATCCCACCTCATTCCCCATATTGTAAGAGATGACACAAGAACATCAAGGGGAACAGAGATGATTTTTAGATTACTAAGAATGCTAGGCAAGCCATCAAGGACTGCCCCTCTCATTAGTTTTTCTACCTTAAGTAGCATTATAAGACAGATAAAGAAGAGATTCTAGAATCACAGTCAACACAAGAAATCCTCTCATTATGAAAGACATATGGGAACTAAGTTTAACTGAAAGAATGACAAATTTATATTTCCCATCTTATAGTCACTTGGGGATATGCTTATTGAGAGGAATGGTGGGCAGAATTGCCCAAATGATTTAAATTATTTTCTTTATCTTTGACTATTTTTGTCTGTGTCTTGGTCTCTCTGAGACTCTTTATGTGTCTATCTCCATCTCAGTGAGTGCCTATAGTTGACTTTGAGTAACTTAAATATTGATGAATGATGTCACTTTCACAGAACATCATTATAACATACTTTTTTCATCACCAAAGAGGGGAGTCACTACATTGGAAATCACAGGTCTTGATGTGTTTATAGAGGAACTAGAAATAGCATTAACAAGAACAAAGATGGAGAAAGCAACACTGTTATTCTTATTAGAATTCAGAACTCAGTGGGGTGAAAGGGTGATATATTATTCCCCTCTTGCCCCATTACAAATAATTGAAGGAAATGGAGCATCCTCACTTTATTATGCTGTTGCCAAGAAATGGTGATTAAGCAGGGATGTTCCTAATTTCTTTTTTGCATTGACTTTCAGGGTATATATTCTTAATCTTGGTACTGCTTTTTTGACTGCAATTCCTTAAGCATAGTTTCCCTGACTTTCTCTCTTAATGCAATAAGTTTTAGTATTTACCTTTCCTAGAATCACAATTGCAAATTTTTTTGTATTCATATGAAGAAAAATACATTTTACCCTAGTCCTAAATCTGTAGATGTCCCCGTTTTTGAAATATGTTTTTATAGACAGGAGATTATTGGGTTTCATTTCCTAATCATTTGGAAATTTTTTTTTGTTAGTGAATTAACCACATTTATATTCAAAATTATAATTATTGACTGTATTTCCTTTAAGCATATTAGTTAATTTTATTCTTTATTTTCATTACTATAAAGTACAGTTTAGCTAGCTTTATTTGTGTCTATTCAATCATACATTTTGCTTACTTTCTTACTTATATTTTCTTACCTTTCTTACCTACACCAAATACAGGTCTTGAGACCCTGTTTTTGGTTGATTCAATATTTTCTAAACTGAATCATAAACCATCCTCTCTCTTTAGGTATGTGGATTATTCATTATCTTCTGATATTGATGTCCTCATTTCTTCATTAGTTTGTATTTCATATCTGTGTACAAGTTCAAGGAATAATAATTCCTCCTTATCTTGTAGTCATCTTGTTGTCTTTGTTTCCCTTTAGGTTTCCTCCTTGGTTCTTAGAAATTAGAAATCCACTTTCCTATTAAAAAGAAGGACATCAAAGTAATAATAGATCTTTATCTGAAAATAAAACTCTTACTTCAGTAATTTACCATGGGTTTAGAAAAAATTCTGAAATATTAAGGGTATAAACTGACAGAAGATAGCATGATATAATGCATAGTGATACAGTCTTAGAGTCAGAAAGACTTCAAGAGTTCAAGACAGTTTAAGCCTGTCTCTAACATACTCTGGAAGAAGAAGAAGAAGAAGAAGAAGAAGAAGAAGAAGAAGAAGAAGAAGAAGAAGAAGAAGAAGAAGAAGAAGAAGAAGAAGAAGAAGAAGAAGAAGAAGAAGAAGAAGAAGAAGAAGAAGAAGAAGAAGAAGAAGAAGAAGAAGAAGAAGAAGAAGAAGAAGAAGAAGAAGAAGAAGAAGAAGAAGAAGAAGAAGAAGAAGAAGAAGAAGAAGAAGAAGAAGAAGAAGAAGAAGAAGAAGAAGAAGAAGAAGAAGAAGAAGAAGAAGAAGAAGAAGAAGAAGAAGAAGAAGAAGAAGAAGAAGAAGAAGAAGAAGAAGAAGAAGAAGAAGAAGAAGAAGAAGAAGAAGAAGAAGAAGAAGAAGAAGAAGAAGAAGAAGAAGAAGAAGAAGAAGAAGAAGAAGAAGAAGAAGAAGAAGAAGAANAGGAGGACGAGGAGGAGGAGGAGGAGGAGGAGGAGGAGGAGGAGGAGGAGGAGGAGGAGGAGGAGGAGGAGGAGGAGGAGGAGGAGGACGAGGAGGACGAGGAGGACGAGGAGGACGAGGAGGACGAGGAGGACGAGGAGGACGAGGAGGACGACGACAACAACAACAACAACAACAACAACAACCAATCCTTGAACGTGAAATTACTAAATAAATTAATATGCTGACTACAACATTTTAGCATAAGAAATAATGATGACATTCTGAGTAAAATGACCTTTATGGACTTTACTAGGGGTTTTTATATATAACTATTTGTGATTTCAAAGTGCTTAATGTGTTATTTCATCAGCCTTATGAAGCTGGTACTATGGGGTGATGTGATTTGACCATGGTCAAAGAATTAGCAAAATCACCAGTCCATTGTGGCCAAGTCCGGGACAACAAAGATGAAACAGTGCATACTTTCAAAAGTCTTAAATTTTAACGGGGGGGGGGGGGAGAATATATATATAGCCTATATCTTTGCATCATAATTTTCTCCATGATCATACTCATTTTTTCTATATTCTTTTATTTATTTTTATTACTTTTAAATTAATAATTAATTTAGAATATTTTTCCATGTTTACATGATTCATGTTTTTCCATCCCTTCCTCCCGCCCCCCATCCCAGAGCCAACAAGCAACTCCACTGGGTTATACATGTATCATTGTTCAAAGCCTATTTCCATATTATTAATATTTGTGATAGAGTCATCATTTAAAGCCAAAGTCTCCAATCATGTGTCCATAGAAGTATGTGATCCATGATCATACTTAGCTTGGCCATCAGCATAGAAGGCATCTCTAAAGATGCTAAAGACTTGTTAATATCTTCCATAGAAATCTGTATCAATGGGAATGTGGTAGAGAAACATCTCTAATGATAGTTCTAAACAATAATTGTAATGGAAGAATGAGTTTAATTGGACAAATAAAATAATTTGTTTTAAAAATGGGAAATAGTTTATTAGCAAAATTAGACATTAACAGATACAAAAAATTACAGGTTATAGGAAAATGTAAATAATAAAGATGAACAAAATGATTAATATAACTTATTTTGCTTGAAATTTCAAGTCTTACTTTATACTAGTTTTGTTTAGAGAATAATGAACTTTTGACTGGCAATTCTTTCTTTCCAGTTTCTTAAAGATGCTTGCAAAATTCCCTTAGGTAAACAGTGCCCATTATTTTTCTTTGGGAAAAAACATAGTTGAACTAACAAGATGATTTTTTCTTTCCTTTTGACATGATGTGTCTGATTTTGTTCATTGCCCTGGTTAAAGCGTTAACCCCACTAGCTGTCTGCTTCTGCTGATTCAAGGCTGCCCTTCTGTTTGACAAATAGGTCTAACTAGAAGAAAGGCAGGCAGATAAAATTTATTTGCCAGGGTTCATTGGCCTTTATTATTCCTCTGGGCTACATTTTATGTGTTCAGAGGTGTATGTTTCCACTTTCTTAGAAGGAGTGTGCAGTGCCTAAAGAAAATCTAATCAAAATAGTAGAAAGTCAGATCCGTGCAGAACAACTCTCTCAGTTGTTGATAACAACCTCAACTTTCGGTCTTATTTATATTTGGATGATTCTTGAAAAATAAGTCTGTTTAAGTACAGCTGCAATAATTCAATAGGAATGGCTTAGTGTCCCTGTAAGAGGTTCAAGTTAAAAATGTTGAAGATCAGTGACAACTTCCAGTCTGGAGAGCCATAATTCTCAAGCAATTATACAATTGAGTGTAGGGAATATAAGAAAATTTCTGGCTCCTTATTGCTCACCAACATACTGAAATATGTAGAGAATAAATTTATATTTTTTAGCTGAAGGTCCTCCATTTCTTTCAAATGGCTTAAAGTAGACACACTGAAAGCACTTAACAGAATTTTCCTTCCTGTTGTGTTTTAGATCAATTCAGCCAAGAGAAGAAAGCTAAGACATACCTAATAGATAGGTTTGCATTTTTTTAGGTAGATGCTACATAGTTTGTCTGAATAATTACTCAAGGTGTCTTTGAATTATTTAGCTTTTCTAAATAGTCTATATACTCCACATCAAAAAATGGAACCAATGTCTGCATCTTCTAAAGGAATAAGAATGATTTAAATCCTTTGCTGATACATTGACTAGAGGATATGACATAAAACCATTGTCTGCAAATAAGAATGGAAAACAAAGCTCTGGGAATTTGGTAGAATATCTTAGGGGTTGTTTACAAATGGAAAATATAAGTCTTACAAGGGAATCATCCATAATTATTCAGGAACATTTCATGATTTGTAACTTTATACTCATCCTGATATAGAGTACATTCAAACATTTGATATTACCCTGGCTAGTTAACAATATCAGAAACCAGGTAAAATAATAAGATAAAACTAGTAAATATTCCATTGAGTCTAAGTATGCATTTACACTCTGGAATAGCTTCCTATGGAAACTGGCAAGTGATTGAGTTAGTATCAATAAATATTAATAATCTTATGTTATTCTGAATCTCAATATAGTTCAAAACCAAGGCAACATTTTTGAGAGAGGAATGGTTTGCAGAAGGAGGTGGGTAGAGTGGCTTTTGTATGAAGTATCTCGCTCAAGAATTATCTTATTTGGCAAAAAAAACAACAACAACCAAAAAAAACCCTAAATAATTCATATAATCACCTCTTTTTATTTTGAATTTACTCCTGTGTACTAAACACAATAAAAAGATACTCAAGTATAGAAAGAATTTACCATCTCAAGTAACAAAGGCAAGGTATTTCCCTGCCAGCAGCTATTCCATTATTATAAATAGCTTTAGTTAGCTGGATATGTTTCAAGAAACTTGGGAGCTGCATTATATTATCTTATGTTGATATTATATTATACATATTTAAGTATGTGGCTATGGAAGGTCTAGAGTTATTTTGTCCCTACCTAAGTTGGTTCCCCTGATTTATAAAATTGTGTTGTATGTTAAGTCTAGTTTGACCTAAAGTACTGGCTTTGGACTTCTTTTTAACCAAATATATATCTTATTTTGTATACTTCTTACCTCAGTCATACATACCCTTTTTTGAGCAAACTCTTGATGGCCCCAGAAGGCTCCAGAGTGTTTGGACTGGACTTGTGGGGGCAAAAAAGTCCTTCCTCCTTAGGGAAGAGATAAAAGGTAAGACTGACTGAATTTGAACTTCAGCTCTCAGTGTTGTCCTTGTCTGAGGTACCAACATTAGCCACAGGCAGTCCACTTCTATCCTCCATGCTGAAATTACCCAGGGACTCTATAAACTAAGCTCCAATTCTTACTAGAAGGTATTTATGAGACCAATAAATTGATTGCATTAAAAAGGTTATTACTGTAATTTTTCTTATTTCTGGGGAGGTGAACTCACTCAAGGATCCAAAAAAAATCGATGGAAATAAATAAAATCATGCTTCTTGTTGAATCTTATTTCCCATTCTATATTGTGCTGCAAAGGATATGTCATTCATTTTTACATTCTCTATAAAGATTAACAGCACCTTGCATATAGTAAATGTTTCTTGAATAAATTAATGAGTACAATTATTTAGGAATAATATTTTACATATTTTATGATTATAAGTGAGAAGGAACTTTGTGTGGGAATGTATAGTTTTGGCCAAGGAAGATCAGTTAAGTGTTATAATTCACACAGGATAACAAAACTAACTGAAGAATACTTACTATCTTATGATTTATGACAACTATGATTTATAATTAGATGGATCACACTTTGAGTTGATCCATCACTACATATATTTTAGACAGATCCATGAAACTGAACAATTAGCTGTACCCAGAATTAGAGGATGGGGAAGACTAGTTGCATTGAAGAAATTATGTAGCCCTTTGAATAACCCCCAGCCACTCCCTAAAAGATTAAAACATCGTTTTTACTACCAATGTCCTTCTGACACTACTTTCTATGAAGAATCAAAATTATGAGTCATATAAAGGGCAACTTAGAAAATTATAGTGAATTTAAAAACAACAACATCAATAACACATTTATAAAATACTATTAGAATTTTCAAAGTGTTTTACCTAAATTAACTCACTTGATTGTCACGGCAACCATTTGAAGTAGAGGTTATTATTATTTCAATTTTGCATATGGGAAAGGGGAAAGGAAGGCACTGTGCAAAGTGATTTATGAATAGTATCTTCATTTAATCCTTACAATTCTTTGAGGGAAGTATTGTTATCCTCATTTTACAGTTAAGGAAACTGAGGAAAATAAAGGTTAATGATTTACCCAGAGTCACATAGTGACACAGCTAGTGAATATATGAGAGAGGATTTGAACCCCAGTCTTCCTGACTTTAAACTCATCACTTTGTCCACTGTACCACTTAGCTGTCTTTAATCAAGTACTTAAGACCAAGGGAACTGACAGCAAGAGGTTCAATATTTAACTTGCCCAGTGTTACACAGCAAATGAGTATCTGAAGTAGGTAGAATTTGAAACCTCAGCTTCCTAACTCCAGGTCTCTTGTTCTACTATGCTACCTAATTGTCATAATCATCTAGCAAAAATAATTTCCTAATTTTTATAGTTGCCATTTATTCCATGTACTTGCACCTACACAAAGGGTAGATGGAGGCAAAGATAAAACTCAGCTATGATAATGAGTCTAAGGAAAAGAGAATTATTGTCTAAAATAAAGTTTTTGAATTACCTATTGATTGCATTTATCCACAATGCTTTGGCCATCCATGACAAGAGATATTTGAAAATAAATTATATATTTTTAAAAGCATCTTCTAATTTATTATCACATTTCTCCTCATGATTATCTCTATGATATTTAGAGATTCAGACATTATTCATTTGTGACCATACCAGTGATGATATGAACTGACCAATTACTGAAAACTAAGTTGAAAATAAGCTTAGGAAATCACATTTTCATTAGACAGTTTAAAATAATAAGGTTACATGCCCAAATAATTGGATCATTCGCTTTTACTATTCTATTGATTCTGATGGAATGTCCTCAAGACAGTCCAATGTTTCTTTTTTAAAATTGATTAATTAAGAATAATTTTCCATGGTTACATGATTCATGTTCTTTCCCTCCCTTCCTCCACACTCCTCCCATAGCCAACACGCAATTCCAATGGGTTTTACATGTGTCATTGATCAATAATTATTTCCATATTATTGTGAAAATCAATTATATTTTACTAATTGTTTGCAACCACAAAAGTATAGAATTTATGAAAAAAGGAGTTAAATATTGCATTTATTAGAACATAATACTAGAGAGAATGGAACTGGATTCAATTTCACTGTGTTACTTGCCTATTAATTGAACTATTAAATCCAAGATAAACACATTTTGATTCTCTACTGTTAATTACAAGAAGTCCAACGTAAAAAACTAGGTAGATTAAGATAAATCTGTCACTATTACTTGATGAACTCCCCACACCACTGCCCTCCTTGGTTTATCCCTTCTGACTTTCTCAGTAGGGTTAGATAGAGTTTGATATTCCAATGGATCTAGCTACTCTTCCCTCTCAGGAATAATTCTGCTAAGAGTAAGGTTTAAGTATTTCCTGTTAATGCTCTCTTCCTCTCCTTCTTATAATAGTATTCATCCCTTTCCCTTCCCATGCCCTCTTTGTGTAGAATAAATTATCTAATTTTTCTTATTCCTTCAAGTTACTCTTGGTGCCATCTTCTATTCCCCACCACCCCACTTTCCTCCCCATATCATCTTAAACCATTTAGTACTCAACCTCTCCTTATGACTAATTCTTCTAATTACTATAATAGTGAGTACAAATTTTTAGAATTACACATAATATTTCTCCATATAGGAATACAAATAATTTGATCTTATTGAAGCCTTGAAGAAGGCAATTTAAAGATAAGAGTTTTCTTTCTTTACTTTCTCTTTCTTATTTACCTTTTCATGTTTCTCTTGTTTTTTTGTTTTTTGTGGTTGGATATCGAACTTTCCATTTAGTCCTGATCTTTTCCATGCAAATACTTGGAAATCTTTTATTTTGCTGAATGCCCACACTTTCCCCTGGAAGTATATAGTCAGTTTTGCTGGGTGGGTGATCCTTGGTTGTAGACCAAATTCTCTTGCCTTTCTGAATATCACATTCCAAGCCTTGTGGTCTTGTTGTGTGGAGGCTGCCAGATCCTATGTAATCCTGATTGGGGTTCCTTGATATCTGAATTATCTCTTTCTGGCTTCTTGTAATATTTTCTTCTTAACTTGGAACCGTTTGAATTTGGCTATTACATTCCTGGGGGTTGTCTTCTGAGGATTTAGTGTAGAGGGTGTTCTATGGGCTCTTTCAATGTCTATTTTGCCCTCTTGTTCAAGGACACTGGGGAAGTTTTCTAGGATAATTTCTTGTAATATGATATCTATATTTCTATTTGTCTCTGATTTTTCCAGAAGACCAATAATTCTCAAATTGTCTCTTCTAGACCTGTTTTCTTGATCTATTATGTTCTCAGTGAGATATTTCATGTTTCCTTCTATTTTGTCAGTCTTTTGACTTTACTTTATTAATTCTTGCTGTCTTGTGAGATCATTGGCTTTTACTAGCCCAATTCTTGCCTTTAAAGACTGGTTTTCAGCTATAATCTTTTGGTTTTCCTTTTCAATCTGGTCGATCTGACTTTTCCTGGCTTCCAGCTAGTCATTTCTGGGCTTCAATTTGATTGTCATTTCATTTGATTTCTGAGCCTCACTTTCCAATTGCAAAATTCTGCCTTTTAAACTGTCATTTTCTTGCCAGATCTCTTCCATCTTTCTCATGATCTCATATTTGAACTCTTCAAGAGCTTGTGACCAATTTTCATTTTTTTGGGAAAGTTTGGATGTCTTCAATTGTTTGTCCTCCTCTGTTTTCTGTTTTTTTTTTTCTGTGCAGAAGTTATCAAGTGTCAGAGCATTTTTCTTGGTCTTTTTGATGGTTATTTCTTGGGCCCTTCTTGGGATCATTATGCTTTCTCAGCCAGAAGTCTGAGTAAAGCAGGCAGACTCTCTTTGTATGGAGCTAAGGAGCAGTTTTTGCCTGAGGCTACTTTGGGAGTCTCCTGGCTTCCATTGTCTGCTAGGCCTCTTCTGTCCACAGCCCCTCTCAGCCTTACTCTTGTGCCCAAGGTTTGTGCTTCCCAGCCTCCTGGGGTCTCTAGTCTAGCTATTTTCAGGGTCAAGCCTCCGTGGTCCTATTTGGCTTCCCAGAGCCCAGAGATTGGCCCATGCTTGCTTTTCCACCTAAGGTTTTCCCCTCAGTCTCAGTGTGATGAGCTGCTTCCACTGTCTGCTGCCTCTCTCAGCTCCACTCCCCCACCTAAGGTCTGTGCTTTCCAGCCTCCTGAGGTCTCAAGTCTTCTTGCTCTCAGGGGCAAGCTCCTGGTGGTCCCAGTTAGCTGCCAAGGAGCTAGATTTTGTGCTCCTGCTTGCTCTAACTCTGATGCTCACTGACTCTGGTACTTTGGGAGGAGTGGGGGAGGGTTGATCAGCTCACATTTTGATGAGAGCTATTTCCCCCCGTATAGCATGGATGTGCCCAAATCCCACATAACTCCGATATTGTACCCTATTGTGGGGGGTCCCTTCTTTCATCTGGATTTGTTTTTTTTTGTCCTTTGAGGTATGCTGGTGGTCAGTAGTGAGGAGAGTTAAAGCATCCTGCTTCTACTCTGTAGCCATCTTAACCCAGAAATCCCTGTCACTATTACTTGAAAAAAATCAAAGTATACCCTATTCATTTTTGAAGCACTTAAAAAAATACAAACTATAGAACAGAAGTCCAGAAGGCACAACAGTCAGTATAGATTTGAAAGTTACCTATTGAAACTATTATACTTAAAAAGAAAAAAAACTATGCTTAAAAAAAATAATTTATTATACTTGAAAAATACAAAATAGAGATTCATGGTTGCTTATAAAACTATCTTTATCTTTTCTACTATGCTTATTAAATATTGATTTTATTCAGTATTTTACCTCAGAATTAAAAACAAAATATATATTCTTGTGAATAATAGGTTAGTGACATTATTAAGGAACTGGTTAGACTCTGAGCAGCTAATATTTTGTGATATAGGACCTGTTAGCTCACATATTATGCATTATTCTAGTCATTGTGTCACAGTAAATATAGCAGTTTATTTTAATGGTTAGAAATGGGTTGGGACGGTCAATTATATGCCCTCTTTGAGTATACTGTTCTTCCCAAAGCAGGCATCCTTGTAGTTGGTGTTGTCTTTTCAATTATCTCCAACTTTTTATGATCCCATTTGGGGTTTTTCTTGGCAAAGATACTAGAGTGTTTTGCCATTTCCTTTTTCACTTCACTTTACAGATGAGAAAATTGAGGCCAAGAGGGTTAAATGATTTGCCCAGAGGCACACAGCTAATGTCTGAGGTCAAATTTGAACTCAGGGCAGATGATTTATAGTCTGTACCACCAAGCGGCTCTCAAGCAGCCTTAAGGACAGCATATTCTTGATCTTACTGTCATTAATGTGCTTATGAAGCCTTAAAAAGTCACCAGTTTGCTTTCAGATTTTTTCCTTTTCTATTTTCTCTTTTCCTGCTTTCCCTCATGAGCCTAATAAAGCTGAGTTATGATGACACAGCACTTAATTGAACTTCAAGCTCATCATTTTATGGGAACTGAATGAACTTGACTCTCACACTCTGAGAACCCTGTATCTGACAGGTCAAATATTTCAATCTTTCTTGGCTCATCACAGTTAAGAACATTATGTGCATGTTCCTATTTTGACATTTTCATCTTTATTAGTAACCAATTTAGAGAAAGTAGGACAGGGCCATTAGAATATTTTGCAAATAACGAAGACATAGATGCTAAGTCGATAATTGCTTGGCATACCACAACCTTTCAAAATAATAGCAATAAAAAAGTGGTGTTTCCATATAGTGCAGCTTACTGTACATACAGAAGCTAGAAATCTGCTCTTTTCTACTGTCATAGGAAATGATGAAGTGGAAGGTCAATGATGTACAGCCTGACAGTAAAGAGACACAACACTGATTCAAATAGATCTATTTGAAGAGATGGCCAATAAAAACAGAGAATCACTAAAACGATTAATGTCATTGGCATAGTGTTCTGTCACTTCCATTTTGATTAAAGGAGTATTGTGTGTTTTTTTCCTAAAGCATCATTTCACGAAAAAGAATTATGATCAAAAAAAAATCAGTGCACTAGAAGTCAGGAAATTTGTTTTAGAACCAGTTTTGCCAGTAATTTTAATAGTCTAATAATAATCCAATTGCTTTATCCTCTCTGGGGTTAGTTTCCTCATCTACAAAATGAGAAGATGGGACAAAAGGACTCTTAGTCTTGCCTTCTGTCTCTAAAAGTTCTGTGATTCTGTAGACTGGTAGTCATTTTCTTTGACTAAATCTCTGTTATAATATGCTTGTTTGAAGGAAAATTTGTAAGAATGTTAGCTTCTGACTCTGGAGTTAGGACTACCCCAGAAGAGCATGGGGCAATACTTTCAGTTCAGTTCAGTTCCATTTAGCAAATATTTATTAAAAATCTGCTACATGCCCAAATACTAGGGATAAAAACATAAATAAAATAGTCTCTTCCCCAAGGGAACTTACTTTCTGTGGGAACTTAGGTGAAAATGACACTTTTTCTTTTAGAGCCCTTACTTTGTTTTAGAATTGATACTAGATTATTGGTTCCAAGGCAGCAGAGCAGTAAGGGTTAGGCAATTGAGTTTATGTGACTTGTCCAGGGTCACGCAGTTTGGAAGTGTCTAAGACTAGATCTCCAGGTCTGGCTTTCTATCCATTGAGCCAACTAGCCACCCTTAAAAAGACATTTATTAAAGTTTGAAACCGCACTAAGATTTTTGGGACACCCTGTACGAAATATACCTAAAAAGATAGAAGCTTGGGCGATACAATGGATAGCGAGCCAGAAATCAGGAAGACCTGAGTTCAAGTCTTGCCTTAAACATATTGATGGTGTGATCCTGTGCTAATAATCACTTAGTCTACACATTAGGCAACTATCTGAGATTAAAAGCCACAAAGAAGTGCTGCCCTGCCCTGGGAGAGGGAGTTGTTAAATCTAAGAGTTTTCCATACAAATGAAATCTCAAGCTTTGTCCCCTTTCCTATACAAAATAAATTCATAGTCAGTTTGAGGTTAGGATTGTGTAAATAGAAATTTGATGCACCTGAACTTCAGGTGCATCAAATTTCTATTTACACAGGTGCATCAAATTTCTATTTACACATGTAGGAACATTGAGAAATTGAGAAAAAAAAAGTCTTTTGTGGGAGGGAGCTTTTTAGCTGAATCTTGAAAAGAGAGAAAAGTGGAGATTAGGAGGGACAACACATGTCACGCATATGGGTGACAGGTTGTAAAAAGATTTAAGATAACATATCCCATGCAGGGAACATGAAGGTGCGCCATTTTGGTTGGGAAACGGAATCTCTCAGGAGGATTATTGGGCAGTTGGGCTATCATTGGGCAACTAGGTGTTCCAGTGGGTAGAACACTGGGGCTGGAATCAGGAAGACTTCAATTCAAATACAGTTTCACGCCTTTAATAGCTGTGTAACGTTGGATTAGTCATCTTGTTGAATGAAGACCAATGAAGGACATATTTCACTATTTTTTCTAAAACAACCTCAGCTATTTAGGAAGCCAGAAGATGTTTTTGTTGTTCCTTTTGGGACCCATTCATCTATGGAGTGCCAAAAGTTGGAGCTAGTTCCTTCCCATGTTTGTCTTTTGCCAAGGGAGCTATTCTTCCCATTATTAGACTATTTTAGATCCTTTGGTCCTGTATTATTAAGAAATTGCTCCTCTGGAGCTAGGCCATGCTTAAAAGAGATCAATGAGTCAACTCTAGAGTGGCTGATTTGCTCTCTGGTCTGAATTAGCCATTGGCTCACTTCATAGCCAATCATATTGGTCACACCATGATGCAAACTGGCCATTGAAGTAATCAGACTCATTGTCCTTCTGGTTAATTATAGTTTCTGCCTGAAAAGCCAATTATAATTAGTATTCAACTTAGAAGAAACAATAAAATTGATACAAGGAAGGACAGACATGTTTATCTAATTTTTTAAAAGGGAATCAGTACATATTTACTTATATGTAACCTTCTTAAAATCTGGAAAAAAATCACTTAAGTTCCTTAAAAGGAAACCTGAGCTAAGTTTTTGTTGTTTCCATACACAATTTCTGCCACATAATCTTCATAATGTAATATCTCATTTTTAGGTATGGCTTGTGTCAGCAAAATGATGTCCTTCAGAGAAATGAGTGTTTATTAGATTGTTAAGAATTTCACTTTTCATGATGAAACCACCTCAGGGCTGGAGGACAAAAGAAATGACATGATTTTAGATGAATTTGATGCATAGATTAGATAATGAAAAAATTAATATTATTTACATGATCATGCACTTACTGCAAATAACTTTATTCCAAACCAGCTTAAAGTATCCTCTCTATGTGAGACTACAATAACAGCAAAACTTACTAAAGTTTCAATTTTATTTATTGTTTGTTTTTTGAAATTTGAATGCTAAGATTGTGGTAAGATAATATACATTTAAAAAAATACAATAGATCTAACTACTATCCAAATGTCTTCCTCAAGACTTAAGAAAACAGTTCCTGAAGTTGGATTTTAAAAGAAAAATCTAGAACTTAAAATTGGACCTGGAGTAGCATCCCATATCTATTCTAGGATGGTTTAAAAAAATGAGCATTTACAAAATATTGTCAACCACTTCAAATATAATATTCTCTTCAGAGTAGTCTTTTAAAATTTTAGGTAATACTAAATATCAGTTATAGTTTTCTAAAGGATTTTTGTTAGAAATAATATTTTTTTAGAAATTATGTTTTGTTAAAAACATTAAACATTTATAGAAACAACTATGCTTTCGTAATGGCTATTTACATTTAAATGAATTAATTTCAATAAAAAATAGCATAACATTTCCCTAGTCTCTCTAAGCTCCCGACATAACACATTCAATCTTCTTAATTCATTTTCAGGGCACTAAGAGGATAAAGACCAACAGCAATGGAGAGCAAGCTATGGTCAGAACAAGTCACCTTGGCTTTCTTTCTGTATAGATATGAACACTACTCAAAAAATACATGAGTTAGAGGGAGGAAAGAAAGAGAAAGACATGTTTGAAACTGATAAATTGAATTTTCTAAAAACTATATTTTCCTAAATTGCATTTTCTAAATTTTTTTTCTAAAATTTTTAGTTAAGTGGGTTTATGGTTTTATAGGTGATATAGTCGATAGAGTAATTGGCCTGGAATGAGGAAAACTCGAGTATCCTGAGTTCTAATCTGGCCTCAGACACTAGCTGTGTAACCCTGGGCAAGTTACTCAACCCTGTTTGCCTCAGTTTTCTCATTTGTGAACTGAGCTGGATGAGGATATGGAAAACTACTCTAGTACCTTTGACAAGAAAAGCCCAAATGGGATCATGAAGGATTGGACATGGACTGAACAACAAGCACAAAAATCTTACAATTATACTATTTCTTTTCTCTTCAAATATTTTCACTTCTTTTTTTTTCACTTTTGTACCCAGCAAGAAAATGTATTAATTCACTTTTGACTTTGTGGTAAACAGAATGATGTATCTTAGGACAACTGCAGGAATAACCTCTCATAATCCATAAAAAGGTGTATGGATATAATTAATATATTGCATGCTATCAATAAGGCTTCTACCCCCATGGCTTCCTCCTCTTTCTAGTTAGTTCTTTTCTAGAACACCAAACTATCCACCTAATCATGTTCACTTCCAACCATGCAACTGATCATCCTTCTCACTTGCTTACTACCTCCCTCTTTTTGAGTTGTCTTCCTTCATTAGAATATAGGCTTCTTTTTTACATTTAAAATTTTTTTAAATATGTATTTTATAGATTTCTTGAAAACAGAAACTATCTTGCTTTTTTATTTGCTTGGATTTATATTCCTAGCACTTAGTACATAAATACATTTTTGGCACATAATAAACACAATAAAATGTTTTCTCTATCTACCTATCTCTCTCTCTTTGGAGATTTTCAAGTAAGGACTGAATGTCAGCTTACTATGAGGAGGAGCTCTTGTTTTTGTCCTTTTATCCTTAGTACCTAGGAGAGTGTCTGAGGGATAGTCAGCAGTTAGTAAATGCCTGATGATTGATTGCTGAGGATATTGTATGGTAGACAGAATTCTTTCTAAGATATAGTTCAGAGTCCTTGACAACCATGATATTCTACGATTCTGTGATATTCCCTTCAATTTCAAAAATTTCAACTCCTGCCATCAGTGATATTGTCAGAATCCCTCTAATGCCTTTGAGAGTTTATGTGGTAGAGGGAGGGGGAGGAATATTATATCAACCTGCAGTCATCCTTCTGTTCAAGAGCCTTCTGAGCTTAGTTATCCTGTAACTGAGATAAGAAGTTACACAGTCCATTGCTGGAGCCACACTGCCTAACCCATTGTAAGTCAATGGTGCTTTGTTAGACTTTGATGGGATTTATTTAAAACCTGAACTGAAACTCTGGAGATCAAATAACAAATAACTCATGGCAGGCTAAGAGTATAGCTATCAATTTTATTGGTAATCATATCATAAATGATCACCAAATCATCATAAGAAATATTATTAGTTATGAGTTTAAATGAGTACTCAAGCTCTACTTTGAGATTTTTGGGAAAACGTTGTTATTGAACATGTTTTACTGAATAACATGTGTGCTGTCAATCATGATACCAGTTAAAATTTATATGGCACTTCACTTAAAACAACATTGTGGGGTGGATACATTGAAGTTATGCCTACTTGATAGAAGAAACTGAGGTCCTCTGAGATGAATTGACTTGGCTTGGGGCCCAATTTTCAGGACAAAGGAATATACTTTAGACTAGAGGAAAGATCACTGAACTTAGAATCATAAGAATTGGGTCAAATCTTGGCTTATCTACTGTTAGAATGTTCCCTTTCCCTCTCTGGGCCTGGGACCTCATCTAAAAAAATAAATGAAAGAGTTTGACTGGACCACCTATAAGGTTTCTTCCAATCCTAAATCTCTGATTGTGTGTGTGTGTGTGTATATATATATATATATATATATATATATATATATATATATATATATATA